>NW_025399554.1:0-9424 GCF_016433145.1 Gracilinanus agilis
GGAAAGGAAAGGGAAGGGAAGGAAAGGAAAGAGAAAAGAAATTAAATTAAATTAAATTAAATAACAATAGTGGTGAGGCTGGCCACTAGGTGGTACAGTGGTTAGAGAGCTGGGCTTGGAGTCAGGAAGACATCTTCCTGAGTTCAAATCCAGCTTCAGACACTTACTAGCTATGTGACCCTGGGCAAGTCATTTAACCCTATTTACCTCAGTTTCTTCATCTTTCAAATGAATTGGAGAAAGAAATGGCAAACCACTCTAGTACCTTTGCCAAGAAAACCCCAAATGGGGTCATGAAAAGATAAATTGAAAATGACTGAAGAACAAAAGAGGTGAGACTGACATTAGCTCTTTAGCCAGGAGGAATTTCTCAGCCTCTCAGATGCCCACAGGTAACGGCTGCATTTTAAATGCTTTTTAGACTGTCTTTTCTTTTCTCAAAGAGCAATAGTGGTAGAAAGTACCCCTTTGATGAAAGGAGATAGTGTTGGGATGAGGCAATGTCCAGCATTCCTAACAACTAGCCCAGGAAAAATTATTTGGGACTTTGGCATCAGTTCTAAGACCATTTCAAATTCATGCCAGTGCAGTGGTTCAGAACTGCAAATCATTCCACTGTATATTATAGCTCAAATCACCCTCATAAAAGGAGACAAGATAGGGGATTAATTACCACCAATTTCATTAAAAAGCAGAAATCTCTTTTAGTTTGGTCCAGGTTCTACTTGGTGTTAAATACTGATGGGAAGTCATTACCGAGTACATTTGGCAGGTAGGAGATAAATGTTCCAGCTGAGTAAGATTCTCCGGCATCCTACTAGTGATCTTATCTTCAGATCACACACAGACTGAAGGACCCAAATGACTGCAATTTGTAACCATAAAAACAAATTTCAAGCTATCTTTCTCAGCCTTTTCTTCAAAGTATGAGTAGAGCTCAATAAATCTCCCTCTTATCCATGAAACAGCATTGGTTTAATATAGTTCACTCCTGGGCACCCTAGGTTGGGGAATAAATCAACTTCAGCTATAAAGAGGTGAGGCAGCCATGGGCACAGTGTAGAAAGTCAACTTCTGGAAGAACTATCTGGAAAGCCAGGCTGCTAAATTAGGCATCCTTAATCATGAAAACTCAAAACCATTTTAAACTTTTGCAAAACTTAACTGATTTAAAAAAAAGATCTCAAAGAAATTTTTGAATAGAGAAACAGATTTCTTTATTGGACTCAAGAAGAAAATAGTCTGGATAAGACTTGAAGAGTGACTGATGAGACTTGTGAAATTAAGCATTCCAGACCCAGATTTTTGTTGTAATTTTGTTGTGTAATTTGTTGTAATTTTGAAAGTTAGAAGGCTTTCTGGACAAACAAGGGCTAGTTAAATAAGTTAAACAGAATAATATCAGAGCTAGCTAGGTACCTTATTATATCTAAATCATAGAATTACAAATTTGAGAGATGGAAGGCTCATTAATCCAACCCATTCATAAGAAGAATCTTCCTTATATCATTCTCAGCAAATGGTATTTCAGCATCTTTTTGAAATCATCCCAGAGAACCCATCAATTTTTCAGCCAGACCATTCCATTTTTAGATAGATCTAATTGTTAGGAAGTTTTTCCTGCCATCAACCCTAAACTGGTCTCAATGATTTCCACTCATTGCTCCTGGTTCTGACCTCTAGGGTCAAACAGAACAAATCTAGGTCTCTCCTCCTCATGACAAGCCTTGAAATACTTAAAAAGACAGCTATCATATTTCCATGAACCTTCTCTTTTCCAGGTCAAACATTCCCATTTCCTTTAAGCAATTCTTCTTTGTTCTTCATCATTCTGGTTGTCTGCCTCTGTTGAGTAGCTTATCACTGTTTAGTTCCTAGAATTGAACACGTACTCCAGATGGAGTCTGACAAAGGCAGAGTACAGGAATACTATCACAACCCTATTCCTCAAAGTTTTGCTACTCTTAGAGTAACCCAAGATCAAATTAGGCTTTTGTTGGTTGCCTTATCACAATGTTGAGCCTCCTCAAGTTTGCAGTCCACTAAAAACAACAAAAAAAATTTTTTTTAATATCAACTGCTCTCTATCCACGTTACCCCCATCTTACACTTATGAAGTTGATTTTTTACTCCCAAATATAAGACTTGAATTTTCTATAAAAAGCAACATCATCCTCTAGATCCCTCTGGGATTTCTCACTATCTCCCCCTCCCACCCATTTCCAATCTGTTGCCAAAGCCTTTCACCTTCTCACTGTCTCCTTAATACTTTCCCTTCTCTCCTCTAACATCACAAAAAGCCCACTGATGGGTCTGCCTGCTTCAAGTCTCTCCCCATTTCAATCCATTCTTCATTCAGCCACTAAAGTGATTTTCCTAAAATACAGATCCAATCAGGTCACCTCCCCCTCTACTCAGGAAATTCCAGCGGCTTCTTATTGCCTTCAGGATCAAATATAAAATGCTCCCTTTGGCATTCAAAGCCCACCATAACCCATTTCCCTCCTGCCTTTTCAGCCTTCTTATACCTTACTTCCCTGATATGTACCATTCAACCCAGTGACAATGGCCTCTCAGCTGTGCTAAGAACAATACATTCCATTTATGTGGCTGTGAAGAGTGAACCAAACTCTCTTTGTCTATCAATCAGCAATTTTTAAGTTAATCAATCAAAAACTTAAGTACCCCTACTTAGTATCTTACCAGTCACTAAGTATGAGAGTTCACAAATCACTTGCTGAGTGGGTGACAACTCCAGAAGTCAATTCCCCCCCTCCCACCTTGGACAGTGCTAGGCAAATTGAAAGATTGAGATTGGTTCCAGTAAAGTAGAGGAATAACAAGAAGTGACATCAAGAAAACTGCTTTAAAAAGGCCAGCTCAAGGATTCAGTCTCTGACTCTGCCTTGGTGAGTTGGACTGGAGGAGGGGACTCTTACCTTGGATCCTGTGGTGGTGGAGTGGAGTGATTCCTTCCTTGGTTCTGTGGTGAGGAGACCCTCTCTGATTGTTGGTGCTTTGGTGGGACACTCCCTTCGGCATGAGTTCTGGTGAGATTCTTGGAGGTCTTAACCTCCTGTGCACTGAAGGTTCTTGGTGGATTCTTCAGCATCTCCTGCCTCTTAGGATTTAAGTTTCCTAATTAGGACTTTGTATTCTGGTGAGATTCACTTTCATATTTGCATTTGTGGTCTTGGAGACATTAGGATTAAACTTAGGGTATTAGTAGTAAGGCAGTACTTTCTGTCTCTTTATCTACATTTTTCCACTTTCACTCTTTCTACCTCTGTAAATGACACGGCTAAAAGTCATTTTGACTTAAGCTGTAATATTTTTAAATCAGTGACCACAATATTACTTTAGAATTCTCATATTTAGCATAAAACCTAAATTTAAATTTTTACAGGCAGTAGGTATTTTCTCTGTTCTCCCCTTTACCTGGAATACTCTCCCTTTTCTATTGCAACTACTGACTTCTCTGACTTCCTTTACATTCCACCTAAAATCACACCTTCTAAAGGAAGCCTTCCCCAACCCCTATCCTACGCCTATATATTGTTTGCTTTGTATATATTTATGTGCAAAGTATCTCTTCCATTATACTGAAAACTCCTTGAGAGCAGAGACTGTCTTTTCTCCCCCCTTTTTCTATTCCTAGCACTAAGTGCCCTGCACACAGTAGTAATGTGGATAATGTTAATTGGGTCTCATCCAAAGAATTTATTGATGGCTCAAACTGATGCCATTTCAAGGAAACAAACTTTATTATAAGAAAATATAGTTACAGAGTAGCTAATATAGTAAATAAGTAATTAAGGTAAGAAAATGTAGAGAATAAGAGTAAAAGGTAGGAGCAGATAAGGGGCTCTCAGGAATGCTTTTTATCTTGATTAGTTATTAAGAAAAGGGTCATTTGTTTGGGCAATTGTTGTTCTGTGCCTCCAGGGAACTGATGTCACTTTACCCATGGTCCACTTTGGTCTTTGTGGCTTTACTTTGTTTTTGTTTTTGTTTTTGTTTTTACTTTTTTATCCTTTTTACTCTGTTTGCCTATACAGGAGAAGCAAACTCACAAGGTAAATGAGATGCTAATGAAATGTTAAATACCCTGGGGTAACTCATATGTCATATGAAAGTTGAACTAATCAAATAATGATTGTTTCTATGTTGTTTTTTTTGTATGTGTGTACAGCTACTTAGCAGGGGTGGTGGACATTTCAGCCTATATCAGTAGGCCCTTAATAAATGTTGATTGATGTTCAGTCTACTGCTCCAGGCAGCCTACTGCTGTTGAGATCCTTTTAGATTCTCTGTCACCCAGTGCATTATCCCTACCACCTCTTCCTCACCTATAAATATTAGAAGTATATAATTTAGGCCTTTAACCAAATCTTTGTTAGAAATGTTAGACAAGAGTGGCAAATGTTAGACTTAGTGGTTAGAAAGCCAGGCCTAGAGATGGAAGATCCTTGGTTCAAACCTGGTCTCAGATGCTTCCTAGCTGCATGACCCTGAGCAAGTCATTGAACTCCAATTATCTAGCCATTGCCGCTCTTCTGCCTTGTGTCAACCCAAATCTTCCTAAGTGTCTGGTACTGTTTTCTGAAGTCAAACTGAGAGGGAGAGAAACACCAAGAACAACGGGAAAGCCATCATTCTCAGCAGAACTACGTATATGCAGAATGCCTCTCCTGAGAAAGGAACCCACTAGTTATAGGGCTAGCTAGCTTTTATTGCTCAAAAACCACCATAGCACAGTAAAGGAAAATAATAAATGTTGGAGGGGATGTGGCTAACTTGGGACACTAATGCATTGCTGGTAGAGTTGTGAATTGATCCAACCATTCTGGAAGGCAATTTGGAATTATGCCCACAGAGTGCTAAAAGACTACCTGCCCTTTGATCCAGATGGGTTTGTATCTGAAAGAGATTTAAAGAATGGGAAAGATTCTATTTGCACAAAATATTTATATCCACACTTTTTGTGGTGGCAAAAAAATGGAAAATGAGAAGATATCCCTCAATTGGGAAATAGCTGAACAAATTGTGGTATATGATGGTGATGGATTACTATTGTGCTATAAGGAATGATAAACTGCTTGATTTCCATAAGAATGGGAAAGACCTACACGAACTGATGCAGAGTGAAATAAGAGAACCAGAACATTGTACACAGAAACTGAAACATTGTGAGATGATCAAATGGAACTACTTTGCTACTCCAGGACAACCCTGAGGGACTTATGAGAAAGAATGCTATTCAAGAGAGAAAGAACTGTGGGAGAAGAAATGCAGAAGAAAAACATATGACTTATCACTTGTTTTTATGGGTAAAGGATTTGGGGTTTTGGCTTTAAAAGATTACTCTATTACAAAAACAAACAATATAGAAATAGGATTTGAGTGATAATATGTGAATAACCCAGTGAAATTGCTTGTCAGCTCTGGGAGGGGGAGGGAAGAAGGGAGGGAGAGAATGTGAATCATGCAACCATGGGAAAAAAATTTAAAAATATAACTAACTAAATAAATAACCACCATAGCTCAGGGAGAAGGGTATTTAACAGTCACTTTCTGGAGTAGGTCTAGGGACTCCTGGGGAAACAGGCCAGGTGGGTTGTTTTATGATAACAAAGACTTCTCCTGGTTGAGATAATGATTGCTTTATCTGGAAAAATCCCTAAGGCTGCTCCCAGGCTAGGTTTAGTTGAAACAGTCAGGTCAAGGTTCAGTTGGCAAAAATGGAAGCTTGAGCAAATCCAAATGATTATTAAAGTCGGTGTTCCTTTCATTTTCATAGTTGGAAGCATTCCTTAGTGTTGATTCTAAGACAAAAGGTAAAGTTTAAAAAAAAAAAAAAAGAAATGTTAAATACCAAAGCATCTACCACAGATCCGTCTACTGAAGACCTGCCAAGTCAACATTAATCTATTAATAACATTCTCTTTGAATACAACCACCCAATCAGCTAGGGATTCATCTGATCATATTATTGTCTTATTCCATATCTCTCCTTTTTCTCCACAAGAGTGACATAAGGTACTTTATCAAAAGCTTTGCTAAAACCTAGGTAAACTATAAATACAGCATTCCTCTCAAGTGTGAGGTTAGTAATCCCATCAAAAAAGGAAATGAGGTTAATCTGGGAAAACCTGTTCTTGCTGAAGCTATACCAGTTCTTTTTAATCACCATTTCCCTTTCCAAATGTTTGACAACCATCTCTTTAATGATCCATTCTAGATTTTTCCCATGAATCAAAGCCAAGCTCTCTGGCCCATAGTTTGAAGACTCATGTTGCTTTTTATTTTGAAAATCGGGACCTCATTTACCTGTCTCTAAAATTCTAGTATCTCTCCAGCTTTTGAGGAAAGGGGAAGAAGGGGAGGGAATAGAGAAAAGGAAAGTGAGAAATGGAGGAGACAAAGGAAGAATGCAGAAGGGAGGAAGGAAGGAGGAGCTGAGTATGGTTTCCTGTCTCTTAACAATTCCTTACTCTATCCTAGACTTCTCTCCTGCTAGACCATTGCTATTCCAAAGACAACAATTGCCTAGGATATTTCTTGGGACTGGCATCTTAGAGAGGCATAGAATAAGAGAGTTCTTGTCTAATCTGGTTCTAATACATACTCTTACAACCCAGCATTCCAACAAAGGCAATCTTCCCATCATCCTTAAAATCAGAGGAATGAAGAAGCCAGACGGGGAGCATAAAACTTCCTGCTATGCTCGATGGAAAGCATCCTCTTTTGGCTTCTTTTCCAGTTACTCTTGGCAATCCCCACCCAACTCCTATTTTAGATCTCATTTAAGACATTTATTAGCCTTAAGGCAGGACATAATGCAGGCAACCTCCCTGATCTCCCTGTTGCCAAGTTACTCTTAATGTCTACCTGGGCACCTGTGCCTCGAGAATCCAGTGAAAAAAGAAATTTTTGTTCATTAAATAAAAATAAACAAGGCTCAGGATCTTGCTGACTGTTGGCGGTCTTCTGAGCTGTTTGCTTTATGTGTTTGTTAGGAGAAAAGGAAAGGGGATGAAAGAGAACATCATGTTTTAAGTTTGTTGCTTTTTATTCTTTTTAAAAATTTTTATTTTATTGTTTTATAGTTTGTTGCCTTTAAAATTTTTCTTTTTGGTTGTATTTTTTACCTTGTTAGGATCTCTTATCAGATTATGACCAGTTTCCTGTAGATTTCTTCTCCATTTGTTATTCCTAGGGTAACAGGCATCACACTGGAGAATGAGACTCCTGAGAAGGATTCTCCCAGAGCCTCCCAGGCAACAGGAGGCCCTGGAATGCCAGAAAGCTTTTCTATTCACTGAATCCAAACTGCTTAGTGATTCCAGCTGCTTCTCCAGGATTGACATTTTTTTATGAAAAAAGAAGCACCCAAGCCTTTGCAGCTAAGATTCTCTGTAGGGGACATGGAGGAGGAAAGAGAACACTCCCAGTAGTTCTAACTACATTCTCTTGAAGGAATACTACCGGCTTCCCTCTTCTCAGTCACTAAAGGCACAGGGTTTAGATTTTCCCTGATACCATATCTAAAGGCTTGAAATTCACTTATTCAGGGGAGGAAAAAACTACTTCTCTTCTTTGTAGTAATCAGGATAGAATTTCTTTTGGTCTTTTATAGGCAATTGGAGTTGTCTTCCTTAGTCTTTTATTTTTGTTTTTGTTTTTAATTTTTTAAACCCTTAACTTCTGTGTATTGGCTCCTAGGTGGAAGAGTGGTAAGGTTGGTTTTGTTGTTGTTGTTGGTGGTGGTGGTTTTTTAAAATTTTTCCTTAGAGTCTTGACATGTAACAATGTCCTTCATGTGTCCATCCAGCTTTATGGCAGTGGGAATCGTCTTGCACTAAGTCATCTTTGCTATCTCACGGGGTCCCCCTTGTGACGTATATTCATGATTACAAAAGCAATGACTCAACCAATCAAAAAGCATTTATTAAGCACCTAGTGTGTGCCAGACACGGGAGACATAAAGATATGAGAGTCTCTACCCTCATGGAGCTCACATTCTGTCAGAGGAGTAAAATAAAAGAAAATAATAAGACTAGATACACATACACACATATGTGTGTATATATGTATATATCGTGCAATACATATATATGTTAAATATATAGATATATAGGTTCATACTAACAATGATCATCATAATAATAGCCAAAATTTATATAACACTCCGGTTTTGCAAAGCACTTTACAAATATTTCATTTTATCCTTACAACAACCCTGGGAGGAAGGTGACATTGTTTATTCCTACTTTACAGATAAAGAAACTAAGGCAGACAGCAGTTAAGTGACAATAAACACAAAATAAACAAATGAATGTTTTGGAGTGGGAACACACTGATAGTGTGGAGTGGCAGAAGAGTTCACTAGAAATTTTGGTAAAAGATGGGAGGGATCAAAGAGAGGCTTTATATAGAAGGGGAAGCAAATTATTTCATAAAGGGATTTAATCTGTGACTTAAATCAGCTTATTCTTGTGAACTAAAAATAATGGTAATCTTCTGCCTACATAAAGTTTTTTTAAGTTCCTAAAAGTTTATGCATATTCCTATGTAGCGTTTCCTTTGAATTTCATTAAAACCTCTAAGGTAAGACATTATTATCACATGAAATGAAGTCCAGGAAAGAGAAATGACTTGCCCAAGGTAACACAGTCAGTGCTTAATAATTCAAACCCAGGCTTTCGGATTCTTCATTCAGTGCAGTTCTCATGGCAACATACTGCCTTCTGGACCAATATGATATGTTGGCAACTAGGTATAATTAGAGGCTTAATGTCAGGGAAAATGTCCAGCCAATCAGAACTATCCCTAAGTGGAACAGACTGCCTTCAAGCAATGATCAAATGGCCATTTGATGAGGATATGTTAGATGAGAGTCTTTTTCAGTCATGGGCTAGATGACCTCTTCCAACTCCAAAGTTTTGTGATTTATCTTTTCAGCAGATAGGACTGAGCCAACGCAATATTGTGTAGGTGCATAGTAGAATTGAACACTTTGGGAGATGTCAGATTAGGCAGTAAGATGGCAAAGTGGAGAGAGTACTGGACCTGGAGAGGAGTGAAGACTCGAGTTAAAATCCAGATTCAGACACTGGCTGTGTGACTCTGGGAAAGCCATATAATCTGCTGCCTCAGTTTCCTTATATGTAAAATGTGGATGCCAATAGCATCTACCTCCCAGGGTCATTGTGAGGATCTATTTACATATTCCTTCAAACTCACCTATTAGCAAAATATAAAATCCCCCTTGAAGTGGGTTTAAAAACCTTGAAGATTTACTTTACAAAATATATAACTTTTCCTTTGATGTTACCTTACAGGATATATGAAATCATTCTCTGAGATAAGAATTGTACTCTAAAATCTAATTATAAAGTGTTTTTCAGACATTAAAATACTT
>NW_025399555.1:0-2224 GCF_016433145.1 Gracilinanus agilis
TTCCTTCCTTTCTTTCTTCCTTTATATCTATTGATTATTTCAAAATATTTATTCTAAAGAAGTCATAGACCTCAGGTTTACAATCCTTGCATTCAAGTAAATAGGTTTTTGATCATCAGAGCTGGTCAGAAGAACAAATGAAACTGTTGCATGATCTTCTGGCCATTCTTGCTAGTTTATATATTATCTATGACTTTTCTGTTGACTCATATTTTATGGCCAATAGGAAATATGGAATCACCTTAGGTTTACAGGTCACAGGGTGACATTTTTAGAACTGGAAGGAACCTCAATGCAACCCCTTCATTTTTCAGATGAGGAATATCCAGCCAAGGGAGTTGAAGAGACTTTCCCAAGGTGTCAGAGACAGGATTCAAAGTCAGGTCCTCTGACTCCAGACCCAACTTTCTTTCCATTGCACCATGCTAACTCTCAAAGTTGTCAAGATCAGCATGAAAATTAGTCAGCAGCTGTGTACATAATGTAACTGGAAGGGTACTTGAAAGGTCATCCTGCCCCCAAAATATCTTTCCTTATTGGCCTGAAATTTCGCCAATTCAGATGGATGGATTGTGATTCATTTTTATTAGCAATTCCTTGCCCCTCCACACAATACTCATGGAGTTGGAGTAACCTCAACAAACTGCTATTAAAATATAATTCTACAGTATCCTTTAAAGCAGGGGCTATTTTTTTTTACCCTTTTTTGCCCTCTAGCACTTAGCACAGTGCCTGGAACATGGTAGGTACTTAATAAATACTAATTGGCTTATTGGACTTGGCATCAGAATTGACCTGGGTTCAAATCCAACCTCCCAGAAACTCTACTTCTTTTTGTCAAAAAGAGATAACAATAGTTATCTCACAGTGATATTAAAAGGCTCAAATGCAATAATAACAATAATAATAATAATAGCACTTTTATAGTACATTTACACTGGCTATTACAATATATGTAAAGCACTTTGCCAAACCCTTAAAGCCCTATATAAATATTAGCTATTATCATTACTAATTGGGTTGTAGCTATGTTGACATTGGTGCTCAGAAGCTAATGAGGATATGGAGAGAGTCTGAAAAGTGTTGGAGATGGCAAATATTGAACAAAACTAAAAAATCAAATTTACTCTGTCTTTAGTAACTGATAACTGACCTGTGAGCCAATTCTGAACCTGATATCTCTGTGTAGCTAGTTAGAAGAAATGTGAAAATCAACATCAGATTTGAAGAAAAGCTAAAGATGGAAAGGCTACACAATTATTACAGGAGTCAAAATTCAGGAAAGAAATCAGTCAATGAAACATTTACTAAAGGGCAGCTAGATGACTCAGTGGATAGAGTGCCAGGCCTGGAGTTGGGTGAATCTGGGTTCAAATGTAATCTTAGCTGTGTGACCCTGGTCAAGTCACTTAACCCAGTTTGCCTAGCCTTTGCCTTCTGTCTTACAGAGCTGTTGCTAAGACAGAAAATAAGGGCTTAATTTTTTTTTTTATTAAGCACCTATTCTTTACCAGGCATTGAATGATAAAACCCATAATCTCAAATATTTATCTGCAAATGTACAAAGAATGAGTAATAAGCAAAGTGAACTAGAAATCCTAACAGAGATGAATTTGACCTCAAAAATATCATTGAGATTTAGTAGAATGAGATGCATCAATAGAATATTGTATTATTGTATTGTATTATAGAAAATGTATACTTTTTTCAAAATGGATAGTCTAGATCAGTGGTTCCCAAACTTTTTTTGGCCTACCACCCCCCCTTCCAGAAAAAATATTACTTAGCACCCCCTGGAAATTAAGAAACTATTTATTGAACGCAGAAGAGAATGTAATACAAAAAAAGTGTGGCCATCACCACTTCCCTGGATCGCTGCAGCACCCACCAGGGGGCGGTAGCGCCCACTTTGGGAATCGCTGATTTAGATAAAAGCAAAGCAGTAAAGTGGGACTGTGTTGGGGGGAACATTGTGGTAGAGTAGCATTGCCAGAAAACAAGAAGAGGGAGGAAACCATTTGAATGAAAAATCAGTGGAAGGAGGAATAGTAATGTTGTCAACAGATCACCTGGCCAGAAGGAGGAAATAAATGAGGCATTTTGTGGGGAAAATATCATAACCTGGCCCAGAGGTATAAATATAGTGTATGGTGGAGAGGTGGAGGGGTGGGGGAGAGGGAAGGCGAGAGAGAGAGAGAGAGAGAGAGAGAGAGAGAGAGAGAGA
>NW_025399556.1:0-8005 GCF_016433145.1 Gracilinanus agilis
TGTCTCCCTCTCCCTCTCTCTCTCCCTCTCCCTCTCTGTCTCTCTCTCTCTCTCTCTCTCTCTCTCTCTCTCTCTCTCTCTCTCTCTCTGTCTCTCTCTCTCTTTCCTCCACAAAAGAAGGGCACAAGCAAGGGGGATTGGACTTCTTGACCTCAGACAGAGTACCCCATGTGCAAAAGGCATTCAGGGTTTTAAGTGGTCAGAAGTGTGGGGGGGGGGTCAGTCTAATAGGCAGAGACTGTCGAGAGGGGATCTCAGATTTAGGCTCTGCCCACAATGAGCTGTGTAACCCTGAGCAAGTCCTTCAACCATCCAGAGAGCCTCAGTTTCCTCATCTGGAGAAGGGCAACAAAAGCAAGCCTAGGTGGGAGGCTCCCAATTTGTAAAACGATTTGTAAAACGATTTGTAGTGATAGATGCTGTGTAAACCCCAGCTGCCATTGGGTTGGGGTGTGGACTCAGTCAGAGGCTCTGAGACTGGGAGCTGAAAGAGTCCAACATCTCCTTTTACAGATGAAGAAAATGAGGCCCATGGTGGGGAAGGGACTCACCCATGGTCAGCCAGGGAATCAGAGATCTAAAGTAGAAGGGAGCCCCTCAGAAACCATCAGATCTTTTGTCAGATGAGGAAATTGAGGCAGAGGTGAAGTGACTTGCCCAGGATCACTGAGCTAGGAAGCATCTGAGGCCAAATTGGAACTTGGGTCTTCCTGCGGCCCAGTGTTCTGAGGCACCGAGTTGCTCATCCATGTGGGAATACCCAAAGCTAGAACCCTCAAGGAGCCGGGCTTTTTGGCTGGGGAAACATTCGTTCATCTAGGTGTCCCTCAGTCATAAACACAATCAGTGCAAGATGGGTTGGCGGTGCTTGGGGTGAGGGGCAGCACTTGCCACTGGGGGGATCAGAACAGGCCTCATGGAGGAGATGGCTTTGGAGCTGAGCTCAGCGGGAAGCCAGGGATTGTGAAAGGCCAAGGGAGGAGGGAGCACATTCCAGGCATAGAGGTGGCAGGTGGCCTGCTGGGCCCAGGGAGCAGCTTAGACAGACGGTATAGTTCGAGAAGGGGAATAATGTATAATAAGAGTGGAAAAGTCTCTTGGAGCCAGAAAAGCCAAACAGAGGAGACTTGGCTTTGTCCAGGAGGCAGGAAGAACAGGGGAGGGCCATCCCTGAGCAGACTGGAGGGAGAAAGCCCGGACTGGAGAGTCTGGACGCAGGGAGGCCACTTAGGAGGCATATTAATGCAGTGATAGACCAGGAGCTGGGTGGTAGGAGTGTCTTTTTTTTTCAGAGGTAGTATTGTCCTATGAGTGGGCAGGATCATAGGACCAATGTACTTGCATTAGAAGGACCCTCAGATTCCAGTCTGGCCTCAGACACTTCCTAGCTGGGTGACCCTGGGCAAGTCACTTAATTCCCATTGCCTAGCCTGGGAACCAATACTTAGCATCAATTGTAAGCTGGAAGGGAAGGGTTTAAAAAGAAAAAGTAGCACCCTCAGAGACTCCCTGGCCCAAACCCCTCATTTTACAAATGAGGAAACTGAGGGCCTAAGGCTATTCTGGAGAAGTAGCTACTAAGTCTCAGCAGCCAATTAGATATGTGGGATGAGGGAGAGGGAAGAGATGAGAACGACCCCAAACTTTGGCTAGAAAATGAACAAATTAAAAATCCCCAGATGAAAACTAAATTAGAAATACTAAAAATCAAAGGAGAAATTAATAAAATTGAAAGTAAAAGAACTATTGAATTAATAAACAAGACTAGAAGCTGGTACTTTGAAAAAACAGATAAAATAGACAAAGCACTGGTCAATCTAATAAAAAAAGGAAAGAACAAAACCAAATTAACAGTATCAAAGATGAAAAGGGAGATCTCACCTCTAATGAAGAGGAAATTAAGGCAATCGTTAAAAACTATTTTGCCCAATTATATGGCAATAAATACGGCAATCTAGGTGATATGGATGAATATTTACAAAAATATAAATTGCCTAGAGTAACAACAGAAGAATTAGAATACCTAAACAATACCATTTCAGAAAAAGAAATTGAACAGGCCATCAAAGAACTTCCTAAGGAAAAAACCCCCAGGGCCAGATGGATTCACAAGTGAATTCTTTCAGACATTCAAAGAACAACTAATCCCAATACTCTATAAATTATTCGATATAATAATCAAAGAAGGAGTCCTACCAAATTCATTTTATGACACAAATATGGTACTGATCCCAAAGCCAGGCAGCCCAAAAACAGAGAAAGAAAACTACAGATCAATTTCCCCAATGAACGTTGATGCAAAAATCTTAAACAGAATACTAGCAAAAAGACACCAGCAAGTGATCACGAGGGTGCAAGGATGATTCAACAGTAGGAAAACCATCCACATAATTGACCACATCAACAAGCTAAGATACAAAAATCACATCTATCTCAATAGATGCTGAAAAAGCCTTTGACAAAATACAGCATCCATTCCTACTGAAAACAATGGAAAGTATAGGAATAGAAGGACCTTTCCTAAAAATAATAAACAGTATATGTCTAAAATCATCAACAAGCATCATCTGCAATGGGGACAATTAGAAGCTTTTCCAATAAGATCCGGAGTGAAACAAGGATGCCCATTATCACCTCTATTATTTAACATTGTACTAGAAACACTAGCAGCAGCAATTAGAGAAGAAAAAGCTTAGAATTGATGCCAAGTATTGGGCAGCTGGGTGGCTCAGTGGATTGAGAGTCAGGCCTAGAGACTGGAGGTCCTAGGTTCAAGTCCGGTCTCGGACACTTCCAGCTGTGTGACCTTGGGCAAGTCACTTGACCCTATCGCCCACCCTTACCACTCTTGGGCTAAGGACGGTCCCTAGCCCGGATGAAAAAGGAGGGTCGGGCGTGGGGCTAGCAACCCCACCCTGTAAAAACTACATCTGCTAAAGAAACTGCAACCTAAAGTAGGGGCAG
This sequence comes from Gracilinanus agilis, assembly GCF_016433145.1. NCBI lineage: Eukaryota > Metazoa > Chordata > Mammalia > Didelphimorphia > Didelphidae > Gracilinanus > Gracilinanus agilis. Next base: position 2,965 of record NW_025399556.1, read on the forward strand.
CTGGGCTAGCTCAGTGGATTGAGAGCCAGGCCTAGAGACGAAAGGTCCTAGGTTCAAATCCGGGCTCAGACACTTCCCATCTGGGTGACCCTGAGCGACCCATTGCCTACTGGTTGTGGCCCTATGATCCTAGAATGGAGTCCCAGGATAAAAAAAAAATTGGTTCCATGGCAGAAGAGCAGTGAGGGCTGGACAATGGGGGTCAAGTGACTTGCCCAGGGTCACTCAGCTAGGAAGTGTACACAATATTATTTTTTTAAACTTTCCCTTCCATCTTAGACCCAATACTGTGTATTGGTTCCAAGGCAGAAGAGCGGTAAGGGCTGGGCAATGGGGGTCAAGTGACTTGTCCAGGGTCTCACACAGCTGGGAAGTATCTGAGGCCAGATTTGAACTCAGGAAGAGGAGTCCAACTCTCTAGCCACTGTGCCACCCAGCTGCTCTGAGATGCCCATGGTGCCCACTTGGAGATGTCCAACAGGCAGTTGCTAATGCAGAACTGAAGTTCCGGAAAGATCCCAGGCCTTGGAACCTCAATCTGGGAGGTCGCCGCTGTACCTCGGGGAGCTCCCAGGTGCATAGAGAGAGGCCCCAGCATGAACCCTTGAGCGGCGCCTCGAGGAATCGGGGCCTGGACAGTGATTCAGCAAAGGGCCCCAAGAAGGCCTGGCCACCTGGGAAGTTGGCACACGAGCAGACACTCCCAAAGGGCCCGCTTGCTTGGGTCCTTCACGCCACTGCCCCTGCCCCTGCTGAACTTGCTGTGTTTCTGCCCATTTTACTCTTCATTAACTTGCTCAGCAAATCTGGATTTTCTTCTTTTTTAAAGGTCGGCTTCGGACCCCAGGGAAGGGGGCGGGCTGGGAGGGGAGGGCCAGGAGGAGGGCTCGGGACCGAGCCGTGGCCCAAACAGCCCCACTGCCTCTTTGCTCCAGGCTGCTCACTCCCTCTTCCTCTCTCAGTTGGAAGGGTTGCTGACGCTCTATGTTTTCCCACCTGCAGGACCCTGAGCCACAAGGACCCGGGCAAGGCTGGGAGCCTGCCAGGGGCTCCAGGGGCTGCGCCGCCGAGGCAGGGGCTCTGCTGGAATGGGGCGAGTCTCTGGAAATGGTTCTGGGGCTCCGGGTGGGGGGGGAGCAGACAGAGTCTGGGCTGTTGCCTCCATGTTTCCGCCATCATGTAGGACTCGAAGGCGAAAAGCACGCAGCCTGGCACTGGGCACATTGCCTGGCACACAGTAGGCGCACACCCAGGGCAGCCACTCCTCCCCCCCTCCCCCAGCAGCTTCCCAGAGCCTCCCTCTCCAAGTTAGTCTGTGCAGGGCAGCCGGACACCCCTCTTACTGTTACAGTAGGTGGAGTCAGGCGTGCCACGGGCCCCAGCTGTCATTCCGGCTCAAACCCGAGATGACAAAGGTCAAGAGCGCCTCGCCAGGCTCTGAGACTCTGAGGAGCAGAGTGCCTGTGCCTCAAAGCGCAGAAGGCCAGCGAGACTCCATGGGAGCCTCCTGCCGGACCCACTCCCGCCCTCGTGGGCCAAAGGTGAATTCTGTGGGCCCCCCTGGCGGGTCTTCGGTGTGCGCCCTCCTCCTCCTCCTCCTCCTCCTCCTCCTCTTCCTCCCTCCCTCCACCAGATAAGAAGCATTTTATGAATGACCCAGCCCAGAGGGTCTGAGCCCAACAACCGGGAGGGACCTCCGGCCTGCCCCTCATTTAACCACGGGAGAAACTGAGGCCCAGGGAGGGGAAGGGTTAGAACTGTGAGATTTCTGTATCGCCTACTGTGTGTCAGCACTGTGCTGAGTGATTTGCAGTTATTAGCTCGTTTGATCCCCACCACAAATCTGGGAGGGAGGGAGGGAGGGAGGAAGGGGAGAGAGAGGGAGGTTGGGAGGGGCTGTTATCATCCCCATTTTATAGATCAGGAAACTGAGGCAGGCAGGTTAATAATAACTAACCTTTTAGAGTACCTACTATGTGTCAGCACTGTGCTGAGTGATTTATTAGCTCGTTTGATCTCCACCACAAATCTGGCAGAGAGGAGGGAAGAGGGAGGGAGGGAGGGAGGGGCTATTGTGATCCCCACTTTAGAGTTGAAGAAATTGAGGCAGATAGAGATGAGGTGGCTTGCCCAGGGTCACACCATCAGGAAGCATCTAAAGCCGGATCTGAACTCGGGTCTTCCAGACTCCAGGGCCAGAGCTCTGTGCCTTTCACCACCTTGAAGGGAAGAGATCTGCCCTGGGCTGAGGCTTAGAATGAGAACTCCGATGCCAGCTGGGCCAGCCCCCCCCCCCCAGGGGTGTGCTGGAACCTGGTCAAATTGGTCAGTTTTCAGTGGGAGCATTTACACGGCGGCAAACCCAACAAGTCGGGACTTGACTTATTCTGTTGTTCATTGTCAAGACTTAAGAAAGTCAGGGAGAAAATATGAATACTGCAGATTAACCTCCTGAATGTACCCAGCTGTAGTTTGGCTTTGCTGTTGGCACAGGGATGGGGAAGGGGGAGCTCGTTCCAAATAGAGAGTTCCGCACTGTCCTCCCGTCATTTGACAGAGAGGGAAACTGAGGCCTGGGAAGGCCAAAGGGCTTGCCCAAGGCCACATGTGGGATCCCGGGGTTACGATGGGAAAGGGACAGCTCTTGGGCCATCCCTCCAACCCCTTCAAGATTTTCCAGAGGAAGAAAGTGAGGCTGAGAGAACTGAAGAGACTCTCCCAGCTAGTAAATATTTGCACTGGGATTTGAACCCAGGTCTTCCTGACTCCAAGTCCTCTGCCCTCTCCACTTGCCAATGCTACTGGATCCATTGATATGCCCACAGTCACTTCTCTAGTATCTCCGTGGAGGCGGGGACCAGGGTTTTTCCCTTTCATTGAATCTGCAGGACTTTGGACAGCAGCACTTGGCATATAGTAGGCGCTTAATAAAATTCTTGTCGACTGGCTTAACGAGCTGGAGATTTGTTGACAAGCACACTTAGGCAATAGTGCCTGGCACATAACGGGTTCTTAATAAATGTTGATTGATTGATTGACTAACTGATTGAAGGATTCAGAAGCAGTCTGTTCCGCAAGTAGACCAAGTGTCTCTTCCGCGGTCCAATTTCTGCCTGTCCTCTATTGCTTTGCTTTTTGTGCTCTTCCCTTCCATCTTGGAATCCATGCAGGCATTGGTTCCAAGGCAGAAGAGCAGGAAGGGCTAGACAAGTGGGATTCAGTGACTTGCCCAGGGTCACCCAGCTAGGAATGTCTGAGGTCACATTTGAACCCAGGATTTCCTGTCTCTAGTTCTGGTACTCCAGCCACTGAGCCACCCAGCTGCCCGTCACTCTTCCAGCCTATGCTTCCTCCCTTCATTTTCTTACCTTTTCCATTAATTCATTGGAAAATGTGGCAGCCCTTGCCCCAGTGCTTGGGAATCCCAGACTAACGAGGCGACCTCTGTTAGAAAGGCCTCATTGGCCCCCACATGGGATTATACACTCGAACTCGATCCCCATCATCCCTGGCCCCCAGCACCCACACAGCCTCTAAAGACAGGCTTTCAGTAGCTTCAAAAGAGCCTGATGGCCGCACCCCCAATCTAGAGAGCTCTTCCCCCTCACAATCGGGCATCGAGAGGCACGGGGCACTCGTTCCCTGGCTCTCTTGCCAGCGGAGACAGCAAAATCAGCCCCCACTGCCCTCCTGGGCCTCCCTGAGGACCAGTGGGATCCCCAGAAGGAAACCGTGTCGGCACTTACTCACCAGCCCGACATCCTGCCTGCCCCCACTCATTCCCCCTCTTGCCTCACACCAGCTTTGAGCTGTTTCCAAAAGTCCGTTTCCCAGTTGGAGGACCCAGATCAGTCCCTGTCGAGGCCATTGGAAAGAATGTGCTGGAGCTGCTGAAGGCCTTTCCTGGAGAGGAGTCGGAGCCAGGGTGGCCTCGCTGGAATCACCGTGTGCTCATTCAAGGGCACCACTCACTGGTTGGGCTGAACTCTCCCCGCTCGGCTGCCAAGGCAGGCTCCTCTCCTTCTGGTCCTACCACGTTTGCAGAGGAGGACCGAGTCCCTTTGGCCCGTGTTGATAGGAACCGGAGTGGGACTCGATGTTCCATCTGTCTCACATTCACTTAATTAGCCTCTGGAGGCTCGGTGGCCCTGGACCACTCTAACTTCCATGGTCTCGGAATCTGGAGTGAGAGGAAAATAGCCAACGGGAGCGTGCGGAGCAACGAAACAGGCCAAGACTAAGAACTGGGAGACCCAGGAGCCAGCCCTCACCCTGCCTCGGACAGCTTGCCTCTGGCCAAGGTCCCTTCCCCTCTCTGGCCTCTGTTCTCCCTCTATAAAACGAGGGAGTCGAACAAAACAACCCCAGTGGTCTATCAGAGTTCTAAATTTGGAGTGCGTTGGGTGACCTTGGCTAAGTTCCTTCCCCTCTCTGAGCTTCAGTTTCCCCCTCTGTAAAATGAGGGGGCTGGACTCAGGGGGCTCTGAGCAGCATTCCAGCTCTAGACTCAGGGGCCATTGGGTGACCTTAGGCAAGTCCTTTCCCCTCTCTAAGCCTTGGTTCCATCTTCTATAAAATGAGAGGATTAGACCATGTGGCCATATATGTACCATTGTTTCAGGCTGTTCTGTGATTCTGGCCTCCTGCTTCCAGGCTCCAGAGATTCAGCCCTCTCTTCTCCTGGTCTTCCTCCTTGGAAAGATGGTTTCCGAGGCTGAGTTCTAAACTAAGGATTCCTAGCCAGGGGTCGGAGAACTTCGAAAAAATCTTTTTAATAACTTTGTCAATAGAAGTGATTTCCTTTGCAGGCCTCTGCATTTTATTTCATGCATTTCAAAACATGACTCTGAGAGCTTTGTCTGGCACCAAGCGCAAAGGTTAAGAATCCTTGCTCCAAGTTTTCTGGCTTGCTTTTATTTCCTCCCTCCCTCCCTTCCTTCTTTCCCTCTTTCCTTCCTTTTTTACTTTTTTCCATCCTCCCTCCCTTCCTTCCTTCCTTCCTTCCTTTCTTCCCTCCTTTCTTCTTTCCTTTTTTCCTTCC
>NW_025399557.1:0-5031 GCF_016433145.1 Gracilinanus agilis
CTTCCTTCCTTCCTTCCTTCCTTTCTTCCTTCCTTCCTTCCTTCCTTCCTTCCTTCCTTCCTTCCTTTCATTCTTTCCCTTTTCCTTCTGTCTTAGAATCAATACTAAGTATAGGTTCCAAGGCAGAAGAGCAGTAAGGGCAGGACAACTGGGATAAAGTGACTTGCCCAAGGTCACAGAGCTAGGAAGTGTCTGCGGGTAAATTTGAAGCCAGGACCTTCTGCCTCCAGGCCTGGCACTACATCCACTGAACCATCTAGCTACTCCTAAACTTATCTTTCTAATTGAAATATCCATTACTCCCTTGCCTACACTCTACAGAATAGTCAAATTAGCTTTTTCTGGTTTTATACATGGCCATCTCTTATCTCTCCTAACTGTGCCTTTCTACTGATCATCCCCTCCTTAGCTATAATGGATTCCTTTCTTCCTTCTGACTCCTGGTTTCCTTTAAAGCTCAACTCAGAAATGAAAACATGAAATCTTTCCTGCTGCCCCTATCTTATTTTGTTTTGTTTTTAACTATCTTTTATTTTTTCTTTATTTCGATATAAACACACACACACAGACACACACACATATATGTATTTACATGTTTTCCCTGATAAAATAGAAGGGATTTTTTTCATTTTTGTTTTTATAACTCCAGGATCTAGCATAGTATCTGGAATATAGTCAGTACTTAATATACACTTGATTGATCAAATTAACAGGACTCTAGGGTAAGAAACTGCTTAGGGAAAGAATCTAATCTTAGATGTGATTCTATGAGAAAATCAGGAGGATATGAAGTTGGAGCTCAAAGGATAACCAAATCCAAGAAGGCAGGTAAGCAATGATCTTAACCCAAGGAGTTTAGGGCAGCCAGGGAGAGCATGCTACCAAGTGGAGTAGAAGGCAAGGTGGTGGTGGTCACACTTATGCTCTAACTTCTTCAAATGAGACAATATTCTCTGAAGGAAGAGCTGTACTAGTTATATTCTCAAACATTGATATTGCCATGATTTTAGATGGGGAAATTCCATGGGATAATAGATTAGTAGCTTGTGTTATGAGGAAGATTAGTTAGTAATTAAGTATTAAGGTTGACCTAGCAGGAAGGGCTCCAGCCCTTCTAAGATGGAATGAGGGAGCAAGAAGTGGCTTGTGCCCTGAGAGAGACTCCATTAGGGGTTGGCACAAACTGTTGTTAGTCCTGGGAGATCTCAGAGTTAAGGACACCCTGCATCCTGATTTCCCTGGGATCCTGAGAGGTGGTGGTTTCTAACAAGAGGACAAGAACTACAGAGAAGCACCAGGTGGAGGAGGCGTTTGGGATCTGGTGGACAGCATCTCAAGCACACTCGCTCTACTTGGATACCTTGGACCACCTTGGCTTTTGACATCCTGTTATCATTGGTGGATTACAGTGAGAACCCCAAAGCCACCCTCAACCCTTAGCTGTGCTGGTCAAGCCTGGCTGGAACCAGGTTTGAAGCAGCCCTCTCAGAGACTCCATTACTGCTCCTTTGGGCTCTGCCTGCTTAGATCACTAAGATTAGAGTAGAGAAGTACTCCCCTTGCCCTGTGGTTTTTCCATTTAAGTTTTAGAGTAGAATCCCCTATCCCACCTTTTAGTTGAACATAATTAAACCTGTTAAAACCTTTTACCTTGCCTGCTGGTTTCTAAGACTCTGGCCTAGTAGTGAGCTGGTGACAGTTGGTGACATTCTTGTCAGTTATCAGCAGCTTAGCTGTTTACTCTGATCTCTCCATCCTAATCCTGTCTCTCCTACAACCCTGTGTGTGTACCCACAACCATTTAGATTATATTGTAACATCCCTGGTGCCTCCATATCTTTTTCACACTTGGGAATACAAGTAGTAATTAGCACTAGTTATACTCTAGGCAATGGTTAATGGAGTAGCCATGGTCCAAGAGCATGAATACTCTATCCAAGATACTGAGCATCTTTGGCAAGCATCTATTCTGCTTCCAGGATATGCTTCCACCATATTGGAGCCCAGTACCTATTGTTTGTATTCTCCTGCAAATAAGTTTCACAAGTGTTTGGGAGTTTGGAAGGTTGGAAGGTAGAGGGAAAGTAAGTAGAGTAGACAGGGATCATCCTTAGGAAATGGTGGTTGACCAGTGAATGAGAGCTTGAAAAATTCTCAACAGGGGGACGAAGGAAGGGGGGAAGATAAAGGTGGAGACTGAAGAAAGGGAAACATGAAATCATCGCTGCTTGGTATCAGCAGCTGTAGATTCCATGAGGATCTTTAGGGCAAGATGGGATGGTCTGTTTTGATGCTTTATTCTTCTTCCTGAACCTCAGTTATGTACCAGCTAAGTGCTTAAACCATTCCCAGAGGACCAGAGTGCATTAGGCACCACCAGTAAAAGTTACACTGTATTTATTTATTCCCCAGGAGCCCAGAGGGACCTGAATAAAATGAAAGGGCAGAACATGTAGAGACCATAAAAAGAGAGTTTGGTTTTTATGCAGTAGAAGGAAACCTGGGGAATTAATTCCCAACTGGCAGAGGCTAGGGTGACAGTAACTGAGTTTTAAGTAGGCTCAGAGAAAAATCCCATGGAGGAAGAGGAAAGAAGCCTTGCTAAAGCAGGCCAGAGGCAATATGAATTGATATGGTGATGGTTCTTGTAGAAGGAAGGCAGGAAGCAGGGGATGGATAGACCACTGATCTCCACTGCTGTGTTGGGTGTTTTTTAAAACACAGTGGAAACTAGGTCTCATAAAAAGGGAACAGGGTCTAAAGAGGGTAGAGTTGGGAACAGCCCCAAAGGGCAAAGTGTCCTAAAATCTATGGGGTAGCATTTTGGGGAGTGAAAAAGAGATAAGACCCAGGATTCTATACCTAAAGGTCAGGAATCTTAGGGATATTTGGGGAAAGGCAACTCAACCTATAAATGGGAGCCAGGATAGAGGGAAGGAGGGTGACAGGTCAGTAAGTCAGTCGATAAATATTTATTAAGGTTCTGCTATGTGCTAGGTAATATGCTAAGTGCTGGGGATACAGAAAGAATCAAGAGAATTCTTTGCCCACAAGGAGCTTATAGTCTAATGAAGGAGAGAAGAGGCAAACAAATATGTATAAACAGGGTATATAGGAAATAATTAAAGAAGGGAAACCACTAGAATTAAAAGGGGTTTGGTAAAGCTTCCTGTAGAAGACAGGATTTTAAGTAGGACTTAAAGGAGGCCAGGAAAGTCAGAAGGCACAGAAGAGAAGAGACAGCATTCTCTGCATGGGGGACAAGCCAGGGAAAGTACTTGGAGCTGAGAGATGGAGAGTCTTGTTCTTGGAACAGCCAGGAGACCAGGGTCACTGGCTCAAAGAGTACTTAGTGGGGAGAAATGGGTAAGAAGACTGGAAAGATAGATTATGATGGACTTGGAATGCCAGAGATTTCATATTTGATCCTGCAAGTGAGGGGGAGTCACTGGAGTCTATTTAGCAAGGGAATGACATGGTTGGACTTGTGCTTTAGTAAAGTCACTGGGGTCTGAATGGAAGATGGATTGGAGTGAGGGGAAATGAGGCAAACAGACTCACCATCAGGTGACTTTGGTAATCAAGGTATAAGGCGATGAAGACCTGTACTAGAGTGGTGGTGGTGTCAAAGGAAAAAGGGGGCATATTTAAGAGATGCTATAAAGGTGAAGTCAATGAGTCTTGCTAACCAATTGGATTTGGAGGGTGAGAGAGTGAGGAGTTGAGTTTGCAGCTTAGGTTGTGAGCCTGGGGGACTGGCAGGATGTTTTTTTTTCCCTTAATAGTAATATAAGGCTTAGGCAAAAAAAGATAATGAGTTCAGTTTTGAACATGTTGAATTTAAGATGTCTACTGGACTTCCAGTTTAATATATCTGAAAGGTAGTTGGAAATGCAAGATTGGAGGTCAGCAGAGAGGAATAGAAAGATATAAAAATCATCAGCATAACTCTCAGCAATGCATTGATCTAGGACAATCCTGAAAGACATGATGGAGAATGCTATCTACCTCCAGAGAAAGAACTGTTGGAGTTAGATGCAGATCAAAGCATTTTATCCTTCACATTAGTTTATTTACAGTTTTATTTTGGAGTTTTGGTTTTCTATGAGTATTCTTTTACGACAATGACCAAAATGAAAATATGTTTTGCATGATAATACATGTATAATAATCCAGATCGAATTGCTTACCATTTCCAAGGAGGAGGAAAGAGAGGAAAGGAGACAATATGGACCTTTTAATTTTGGAAAATATATGTCAAAAATGGTTATTACATATGATTAGGAAAATAAAATATCTTTGAATTAAAAAAAAAAGAATCATCAACATAGAGATGGTAACTAAATCCATTGGATCTGATGAGATCTCCAAGTGAAGTAGTACAGGAGAAGGGGGCCCAGGACAGAAGCCTGAGGGACATGATTTGGAAAAGGAACCACCAAAGGAGATGGAGAAGAAATGGTCAGATGGCTAGGTGAAGGACCAGAAGAGAGTGGGGTTCAGAAAACCTAGAGAGAAGAGAGTATCAAGAAGAGGACTGTTACTATACAAACCCTTCTCTACCCTAATGTTTGTTCCCAAACACACAGGTATCTGTGTTGCTGAGATTCCATTCTATAGCAAGGTACAAGTTCTTGGCTAATCACAAACATAGTTAATAAAAACTGTGGGTTATTATGGAGCCCACGAAGAAGTAAGCATCATCTTTATTTCCTGCCTTTGTAAGATGTGGTTGAATTTGATAACTTCTAAGACCCTTTCCAGTTCTAATGGCTCATGTTCCACATTGCAAATACACATAAAGTACATTATGAAGAGTATAAAAATGCTTACATTCTGGGAGGTTAGCAGGATAGAAAAACAAGTGGAGGATATGTCAACTCATCCTGCTGATGGTGTCTTCCCAACCAAAAATCAAACAAAGTGCTATTTTACCTTCCCCTTCTCCTCAATCCCCCAACTTTTATTTTCGTCTTCTTTCTTCCTTCCTTCCTTCCTTCCTTCCTTCCTTCCTTCCTTCCTTCCTTCCTT
>NW_025399558.1:0-8673 GCF_016433145.1 Gracilinanus agilis
AGGGAGGGAGGGAGGGAAAGATGCAGATGAGTGGTTTTTTTTAAAAATAAAATCCAAAAGAATCATATAATATATAAAATAAAATAAGACAAAATACCCCTTACCCTGCCCCTATCCCAAATAAAATTTTTAAAATTTAAAATATAAATAAATAAATAAATGAGTGAATGAAAATAAATATATACATTGAAAATTATTTTCTTTTCTACTTTCCTTTAATCTACCCTTTTTAATGACAACACCAAGCAACATGAATGTTACTCTACAGAAAACTCTTCTGGCTTTTGCCCAATTAGGAATCTTTAAGGTTCCAGATTGCCTCTTTCTCCTTATGTTGCTTGGAATTTTCCTTCTTTAATTCTTGAGTGTTAAGTCACAACAAGCTTCCCAACAGAGAATGCAGGCTGACATGTAAATTCAATTGGACAATTTCATGCATTTCTTCCATGGTCTAATGGCAAAAGGAAGATTCTCTCCAACATGTCTGATTTTTACAAACCTGTTTCTGAACCACTGAGAGGAAAATCTCATTTCTCCTGAAATAAAGATGGAAGACCCCTCTCCTATATCTTAGGTACAGAACCTCCTTTCTCATACTCTCTTGTGCTCTGCAACTCCTGGCTAACCTTACCTCTCCTGATACTTCCAAAGACCCATCCTCTCCTGTCCCTTCTCCCACCCCACAACCAACCCCAGCCCCGAAAAAATCTCATCCTCCTGCTATACCTGTCCCTTCCCATGCTGCCTCAGTATCCCCACAGTCAACTTCTAAGAAACCACAACCATAGATTGATTCCTCTGAAGGCCTCTTCTCCTTAAGGGAAGTGCCAGTAATAGGATGCAACAGGTATGTGGTAAACCTAAGACAACCATACACCTTTCAAACCTCAAGATATAAAAGAATTGACATCCAATATTCCCAGTTTTAAAGAAGAACCATATCTGGTAACAAAAGAAATGGCCAACATATTTTCTCAATACAATCCATCTTATAAAGATGTTGAAAATTTGCTCAAAGCCTTTCTAACAGAACATGAGGGGCAGTAGCACCCTGGGTGGTTCGGGGATGAGCTCCACTCAAGATATACTGTTGTGGAGTCATTTGGTATGAGTTATCAATTGCCTGATCCATATTCCTAGAATTGTAATCAGTCCTAAAATTGCGATTCCTGAAATCATTATTGTAACTATTATTTCCATAATTGTTATTATTTCTATACTTGTTATTTTGAAAGTTGTAATTTCTGCATAGAAAGAAAGAGATATTAGGCAAATAAGATGACACTTTGTCTAAAACAGTTGCAAAGTGGTCCGGGATTATTTTAAAATGCATTGCCCCAATGTGGCCTCCAATGAATCTGAGTGAGTTGAGAAAAACTGCTGTTGATGTCTCTAAAGGCCATAAAGAAAAACAGGAAGAGACTAATAATTTAATGGAAACATTTCAGAAGAAACTAGACTCTTTAAGTGATAGAATTGATAAACAAGAAAAAGGGCATAATACTCAACTAATGGCACTTGCCCCTCTCCAAGAATCTAACTATTAGCCTATTAACCCTATTTAATAATGAACATATCACACTAAAACGAGGTGGAGTTCTTAATCCTGCAACCTTGCTCCCCAATTTGCCAACTTTCAGAGAACCTTTACATGATTGTACGTCTTTAGTGTCCATTGCTGATAAACTTCGTAATGATTTACTAGACACCCCTTTGGATAATTTGGATTTAATATTATTTATAGATGTTTCTTCCTTTATGAGAAATGGTGTATGCTATGCAGGAGCTGTACTAGTTAGGAGGGAGTGGTCTCTTTTGCGAGTAGGCGCTTGGCCAGGAAACAGGAGACAGTAATGGAGGCGGCAGTTTTGAATGCTTACAAGCGCGTGGTCTAATGATTTTATCTATCAGCATGGCTTTAATTAAAATACTAATTTATATATTTATACAAGCCTTTATCATTTTTAATATTTATACACTCCATCCATAAACATGGTCATTTTGGCACCCAAGGCATTGTAGACTCTGTTAAAAGAGTATGGATAACACCTGGAGTTAACTCAACCCTACAAGCTCCTCCTGTGTTTCCTGTACTGTCATCAACCTGTATTAGACCCCATCTCTGTTTCTACTGCCCCTAGATATTAGGAAGTAAATCATCTTAGTCATCTAGGCTTCCCAGGGCCCGAGAGGGATCCGGGAAGTGGGCAGGAGAAGAAGAAGAGGGTGGATAAAGGGTGGATATCTCAACTGATTAGGCTTAAGATCTACTAAAGAAGAAGCTGAAACTATACAGCAGTTTGCCTGCTCTGGTGTAGCTCTGGCCAGGCTGTACCAGAGAGAAGCTATCATCGTGATTCCTTCATTTGCCTGCAGTTAGAGATTCATTAGTATCAATTTAAAGTAGGGTCTCCTCATACCTCAAACTTATCATTATCTTTCTGTGCCAAATATATTCAAAGTTTAAAGTACCTTCCTGAATTGGTTTCCAAAGCTTATTTGGGAAGGGAGTCACACAGTCAGATTACCAACATTACCTCAGCTAAAGAGCCCAGTAATTAATATCAATTAACCCCAGGTGGGTCCTGAAGGGATAAACACTTTGACCTAAAGGATCCTGCCTGGGCAACTGTTATAAAGGGGAAGTACCATCCTATCCTCTCTCTATACTCCATCTTTATATACATCAAATAGATAGTAATACCTCCTTTTAAGATAACAATGGAGACACATTTTAAATGGCCCGAAATTCTACCTCTAGCCTTATTTTATCTCAGAAGCAGACCCAGAGATGATTCACAAATCTCACTTGTATTAATGGCCCAATTAGAGAGGGGTTAGGTGGTAAAGAGAGAGAGGTCAGTGAGCTGAATATATCTCCCTTCCCTTAAGGTGCCACTAACACTAGAATAAACTATGGGAGGTTTCTCCAGATAGGTGGTCTTCCAGAGTGAGTGCCGGACTTCAGTGGTCAGAGGGAAGGCTATCTCAAATGCTGAGGTATATGGAGACCCTATCTGGACCAGCCCAGAGCCTTGGTCAACTAAAGCCTCCCCCCAGCCAGCCAGCGACTCTGCAGAGGGTCTGGCTATATGATGGTTTCAGCCAAGCAATTGTTCTTTGCTTGTCTTCCCCTCTTTGTCTGTGAATAAAATCTGGAACTCGCTATCTGACTGCTGTTAGTTTATTTCGGATATTTCCAGGTAATTGATGAGGGTGATGAGCAGTGGGAACTAGGAAGTCCTAAAGTTTTAAACCCCAAGGTCCATCCCTTTCAGGAGCCAATTCAGGCTTCAACCCAAAGTTTCACCTTCCTTTTCCTCTATCTCTAATTCCTATCTTATTGCTATATTATAAATATATTTAGGTTGGATCTCTCAGTAAGGCAAAGTGAGGATGGGGAGATTTGGGAGTCTGCTCCTAGTCAGAGTCCTGACTCCCCAAAAGATCAAGAGATCTTTGTCTTGGTAATAGCAATGGCTGCTGACAGAGAAACAGGAAAATGCTCAGGTTGACTCTTGGATTGTCATAAGCAAGCTTGTCTCCTTCCTTCTACCTCAAGCTCTCAGAACCAAAAGCCCCTTTCCTCCTGGAATCTCTCCCAGAATTCTTTGCTGTTTCCAAATGATGCTTCTGGTTCATGCTCCCCGGCATGCAACATTCTGTGCAGAAATTCTCTTCTCTCACTCTTGCTCTTACATACCATTTGAGATGCTATTTGGACATCCACCTATTCAGACAAAACCATTTACCCCTGCCTATACATTAGGCTTGTTAGGAAGAGATACAACCATTGCCACTTATATCAGACAATTACAAACAAAATTGCAAGAACTCCACGACTCTGGAGCTGCTGTTCAGGCAGGCCCCATGGATTTCTCACTTCATGATTTAAACTCAGGTGATAGTGTATACATAAAGAATTTCAAACATACTGGGCCTACTGAACCTGCTTATGATGGACCATTCCAGGTCCTATTGACTACACCAACAGCCATTAAAATTGGAGAGAGGGACTCACAGATTCATTGTAGTCATGTAAAATGAGTACCCTCTATTGATAATGAATAATTGTCTATACTTATTATAATTGCCTGTACTGATTGTATTTGAATATTGGTTGTGATAAGACTTCCCTATTGCTGGATTTGTACTATTTTGTTGCACTTTATTTGGTTAATCCTTGTACTTGAACAACACATATACTACCTCAAAAAAGAATATCTGTATTGGTGACCTATGTTGACTTGATGTGCCTTTTGTAACATTTTTATGCCCTTTGTATTTTTTTGTATTTTCTTGAATGTATTATTGCTTTATCTATCTCATTTGCACTCCATTGCTTTATCTACCTCATTTGCACTCACACTGTGGATCATAGCAAGTTAAAGAGAAAATAAATTTTATTTTTTTGGAAATTAGCCTCTATGCTTTACCCCTGTGATTGTGAAATATAACATTTTTAATATTTTTTGTTTTATTCCTACATGTGCCATACAGTATTTTATTTTTCTCTCATTTTTTACATTTGAAGTACATGTCACCAGTATTGAAAAGATTTTCTGAATGTTTTGATTTTTGCAGTAGAATAACATAAGATATCCATTTGCCTAGCATATAAATGAATACCCAAAAAGTTTTGGACTATGGCAACTTGCCACTAGTTATTTAAATATTATGAGACTTTTGCTCAATGAATATGTCCAATCCAAGGAGAAACAGACCACAAAGGAGCACAGAAGTTGACCTGCAAAGTGCCAAATGAGCACAAAAGGTAAAAGAAACAAACTAATCCTACAGGAATTTATGACATTCTTCACAAAAGAGTGCAAGGATTTGATCATGTGTGAGACTCAAAGTTGTGTCGCTTAACATTTGTTAAGATGCAGGACTTCCTTGTATTACATTCTATATCAGTGGTTAGCAACGATGGCTCTTGAGCCATATCTGGCTCTTTTGAGGGCCAGATACAGCTCTTTCTTCAGAAGCCATAAAGTCAATTTTTTTTTCAGGCGCTGTTACAGAGGCACACACTGTGAGCACTGTATGGCTCTCACGAAATTACATTTTAAAAAATGTGGCATTTATGGCTCTCACGGCCAAAAAGGTTGCCGACCCCTGCTCTGTATCAAGTATATAACATCGCTTGTTCTGGCTCCATTATTGCTGATAGTGAAGAAAAGATTTCCCATTTGTTTCGAGATCTAGTCTCTTTTTTTTTCTATTTTCTTTCACGATAGTGTGAACTTACTGTAGTCCAGACTACTAAATTGGGTTAGTGAGTAATTGTCATTGCAAGGCTTATGGGAAATGGATTGCTACAAGAACCTGTTGTGATTTGTGAATTTTTTTCCTTTTTTCCTAGAATTTTTTCTTTCTTTTTTCATGGTTTTAATATCCTATATTTCACTCACAAATTATTTTTTTCTTTGGATTTTTAAAATCTTTTTGATAATTGATTCATATGCCTTATGACTCAACTATGTATCCTATAATGGGAGAATTTGGGAAAGGTGTTTGGTTAAAGGGGATTTTGGAAAGGAGGTTGTCAGGGACTTGATAGGTAAATAATATGAGTTGCAGGTAGGATGGAATAGTGAGATTCAGGATATAATATGAGGCTGAAGTCAGGGAGTATAACACTGAAGGTAACAAAGATCTTCAGGGAGAGGAGAAATTAATCTAAACAGGCAAAGAGCAGCAGGGCTTATAGACTAGGATTTAGACTAAAGACAAACTGAGGGAAATAGACTGAATTGAAATTAACTACAGGCTTTAGTTAATTTCACAGGAAGGGACTTGTTTTGAAGTTACATCTTCCTTCAAGATGGATACCCCAACTTCCCTTCAAACTCAGAGTATGTTGGTTCTATTCCTCTTCTTCCCTTTTCTTACTAATTAACTGACAAAATAACTAACAGGTCTGTTTAAGCACAAAAGGGGTTTATTGTCTTCTCAGGTTAAATTGACAGGAAAAGTGGATTAAGGAAGCCCTAACAGTTGTTTAAAGAAACCTCAGGTGGGGGAAGGGAGGCAGAGATGGGGTTTGAGCAAGGTCCTGCCTTAACTCAGTTCTCAAGGTGATCTTGAAATCAAAAAGGGAATATAATGATAACTACCTAAACTCTCTAGATAAAGTACTGCCAAAGTATAGCTAAACCTTCATAGATTTGAAACTACTCTCTGATTCACTCTCCTTCTTCACTCCTCACAGACATTAGATAAGGGAAGGAAGGTAGGGAATGAGGTAGGATATGGAGATTCAAAGGGTTTATCTAAGTTAACAAATCTCAAATAAATATTCTAAAGCTAGGCTAAATTTTCAATCTTCAGATAGGAGAAGAAGCAGCTCGGCTGGCCCTGGCTCTCTCTCCACAAGGTCCCAGGTCCAACTGAAACTTTCTTCCAAGATTCTAAACTTCTAACTGACTTCAGAACTCAGCCAAAGCCTGTAAAAACTGTTATGACCCACCTCTCTCTGTACTACAATCCCTGTGAGATTCCTATATGTATCCCTATCTCTTCCTTAGGGGGGAATGTATTATTATTCTCCTGGGGGGGGGGGGGACGGACTATGTTATTATTGTGAACTATGATTTCAATTTGAGCCTAATTTAGAACAGAAGACTACGTCCCAGAATCCAGAAGGTGAACTTTTTGGAGAAGGCACCATGAAGATGCCTGCAGAGACCACACACTGCACCAGAAAATCCAGAGTGAACTTTGAGATATGGCTAATTTGAACTTTGGGAGGGTTGAATGTATTTATTTTGAATGTACACTCTTATGCCAAAGGGAACTGCCCCCAATTGGCTTTTTGTCAATGCACTTAACATTGGTTTCGTTCTTTCTCTCTTTTATTTCCTTTTTATCCCTGAATTATTGTAAGTTTTAATTTGATAATGTTTCCATGATCCACTGGGAAGACTGATCTCCCAAGGATCACAGGGGGGAATGTATAGCTGGAAAATCTTGAACCTCTAAAAACTACATTACCTAAGCTTCCTTTCTGTATTACCTAGAATGCTTTTCCCTTTTCCCACGTTTGTGTGGTCACATTTATAAAAGTTCTGAAGCTCTGCCTCCCTCTCTTTTTTGCTCTCATGAGCAGGCTAAATAGCTAGGTCTCTTACTTTAATTATTATTAGTAAACTTTTAAAATATAATACTTAGTTATTGAATATTAATTTTAAAATCCACACTGATCAAGATAAAAAGCATTCCTGAGAACCCATACCCACTGCCTGCCCCCCTCTTCTTTATCACATCTCCTTATCTTACCTTATTTACTATTGTTAAAAAGAAATAAAAGGCCCTTATAATAATACTTTTATATATCTCCTTTAGAGCTTCTTCTAGATCTTGGAGGATGGTTGGTATGTGGATCTCAGAGATAGTATAAATGGAGGAGGGATCAGGTGCCCAAGGCCTAAACTGGCTATAATTGGTGAGGGAAGAAACATACACTCCTCTCACAATAGCTGCTGATATAATTATACCTCTCCTCCCTGATAGGCTTGATTGATTAAGCCTATTAGCTGCTTCTTTCTAACAGTTGCCCAAGTTGGGGACCCCTGAGGGGTTTGGTGGATGGTTAACCTCTCTAGGTCCCAACCTGAGGTTGGATAAGTTGTTGATAGGCTACTGATTGGCTATTGGAAACATTGTTATCTGACAGTGTATTGATCTCCCTTTCCCAAAGGCTTTGATAGAATAACCACTTGGGAAAGGTACTTGTTGGTAAATCACTATATTAAATTATTAATGGGGAACAGAAAACAAGGTAGTAGGTTTGAGGATCTGGGAACCCTACTGATATTTGTTTGGCTACTAAACTAATTGTTGATCAAGTCTGGAGATTGCTAGGCTGGTAGAAACTGGAGGTCTTCACCCTCTCACTAACTCTGACCTGACCTGGCCACAGCCAAGCCAGAGATTAGGGAAGGCTATTGATGTTGATGTTGATAGATGATCTATATACTCTCTCAGCTCTACTATCAATGGTGTTGATCACTAGCTCTCTCAGTCAGGTATAGATTACAGGTTTCAGCCTACCCTCTCCACCCTTCACCTCCCTCTATCCCAGTTCTTGCTCTAAGAGAAGCCTGCTCAGATCTCAGCTCTGAGCTCTGAGCTCCCAACTGTTGTTCCTTGGGAGTATTTATAGGGTGGAGCCAACTGATTTTTGCCCCTGGCTCATGGCACCTGGGAACATTCCAAAACTCTCAACTGTTAGCCCTGTCAGTCAAGGTGGCATCCATCTTGTCCCAGATAATGATTTTAACACTTATACTAACTATACTAGCTCCTCTGTTACTATATTCTACTATAATAAAGCTTGTTTCCTTGTAATGAGTCAGTGTGAGCCATTAATCAGTTCTTTGGGTGATCCAATCACCTTATCCATATCAATCATACAATAAAGGAAAACCTATGCATGTTTTTAAAAAATTTTTAAAAAGGCTTGTCCTCAGCAATCCTAGAAAGATGGCTTATTAGACTTCAAAATTTTATCTATCCCTAAGAACCCACCCCCCAAATTTAAAACTGTCCAAAATCATATTATCAAATGATTTCTTTCTTAACTCCTGCTAATTTGGAATCTCTTTTATTCTGTCATTCTTCTTTTGGCACAAGAGCAAGATACCCATCTCCAAACATGCAGTCTTTGTG
>NW_025399559.1:0-2234 GCF_016433145.1 Gracilinanus agilis
ATTAGAGAAATGCAAATCAAAACAACTCTGAGGTATCACCTCACACCCAGCAGATTGGCTAAAATGAAAGAAGGGGAGAGTAATGAATTTTGGAGGGGATGTGGCAAAATTGGGACATTAATGCATTGCTGGTGGAGTTGTGAACTGATCCAGCCATTCTGGCTGGCAATTTGGAATCATGCTCAAGGGGCTATAAAAGAATGCCTGCCCTTTGACCCAGCCATACCATTGCTGGGTTTGTACCCCAAAGAGATCATAGATAAACAGAGTTGTACGAAAATATTTATAGCTGCGCTTTTTGTGGTGGCAACAAACTGGAAAAGGAGGGTATGTCCTTCAATTGGGGAATGGCTGAACAAACTGTGGTATATGCTGGTGATGGAATACTATTGTGCTAAAAGGAATAACAAACTGGAGAAGTTCCAGGCGAACTGGAGAGACCTCAGGGAACTGATGCAGAGCGAAAGGAGCAGAGCCAGAAGAACATTGTACACAGAGACTGATATACTGTGGTAAAAGAGAATGTAATGGACTTCTGTACCAGCAACACTGCAATGACCCAGGACAGCTCTGAGGGATTTATGGTAAAGAAAACTACCCACATTCAGAGGAAGGACTGCAGGAGAGGAAACACATCAGAAAAGCAACTGCTTGAAGTTATGGGTCGGGGTGGACATGATTGGGGATGTAGACTCGAAATTACCACACCAATACAACTACCAACAATTTGGAAATTGGTCTTGATCAAGGACACGTGACAAAACCAGTGGAAATGTGCATTGGCCATGGGTGGGGGGAGTGCAGGGGGTGAAGGGGAAAGTAGGAGCATGAATCAGGTAACCATGTTAAAAATGATTATTAATAAATGTTTAAAAAAATAATAATAAAAAAATTTTTAATTATAAAAAAAGTTGTGAGGCCAGTAGTGTACTCCCAATCTGGTTTAACTATTTTCTTGAGACTGTTTAAGTGGGGTACAGTTGATGCGACAGCTTCTTAGAGTCACAGATGAGCATGGGGTAAGGTGGATTTCTAAAGTAAATGAGCAGCCCTGAAAAGGACTTATCAAGTCCCACATCAGAGTAGCAGTGCTAGTTCCCTCTAAATAAACCCGGTAAAAAGTAAAGGACTGCAGAGATGAGAGAAACTCAAATAATACTTGTCAAATTAAATGGAATTGAACTATATTAATTAAAGCTCTTTTTTAGTATCCTTGAATCCAAGTGGGTTATTTTAACTCACAGGGTTTGAGACAACTATTACAATCTCATGCAATTAGGAATATCTAGAAAACTTCACCATCAATAGGAAACATGCAAATTTGTTTGGTACTTCTAAAATAATTTTCCATGGCAATAATAAATATTTTGACAAATCAACATGTATATATACATATGATATATTTAGCTTGATTTTTGTTTTAAAATATTTTATTTTATAAAAATTACATGAAAATCATTTTAGCATATTTTAAAATTTTGGAGTTCCAAATGTTCTCTCTGTCTAACATTATTTTAAAAAATATTTATATTACCAAAGAAATAAGAAACATGATAAAGTTAATATGGCTATATATGTTGTTATTTATTGAAATTCTGAAAATCATTATTAAAATGTTTTGTTCCAGTTTAAATTCCAGTAGAGTATTAACTCCAAGGACTATTTTTTTCTTTCAATGTATCTTTAGTGTGTAGAAAAATATCTTATAAATTTTATAGTTATTGTTGAGTCATTTCAGTCACATCCAGCTCTTTGTGACCCAATTTGGAGTTTTCTTTGACAATGTTCTGGAGTGGTTTCCAATTCCCTTTTCTACCACCTTATCTATACCAAAGTATTTAATAAGTGCTTGTTCAATGAATAGAACTCAAATAGAAATTGATATGGACCTGTGAAAATAATAATATATACACACAATACTATGGAGATTGGAGGAAACTGAAATTTATACTCATTTAAGGACATTCATTGCAGATACTGTACAGTATTCAGATATGCAGAGTAAAGTAAACTGATTGAAGGATCATACTGATCATTTTCCTGTTAAATATCTTTTACATTTAGCTTAGGGGGCAATTGTTTCTTGAAGAGTAGTATTTTTGTCCATTATAAAACAACATCTTCACTGCAGTCTATCAATTAGAACTAGACAGTCAAATTGGAATTATCATAATAGAAAATCTGTGAATGACACTGGAAAGTGAAAGGTGGAATATATATATATATATATATAT
>NW_025399560.1:0-4586 GCF_016433145.1 Gracilinanus agilis
CTCTCTCTCTCTCTCTCTCTCTCTCTCTCTCTCTCTCTCTCTCTCCCCCTCCTTTGCCTCCTTCTCTCTTGAACTCCATTCCTGCACTGCCTATTGGGTATCACCAATAGAAGGTCCTATAAACATAGCAAGTTTAACATGAGCAAAATGGAACTCATTATCTTTTTCACTAATCATACCCCTCTTGAACAATATGAAAATATGTTTTGCATGATAATACCTGTATAGCCCAGATAGAATTGCTTGCCAGTTTCAAGACTCAGGAGGGAAGGGAGGGAGGGAGACAATTTGAATCATCTAACTTCTGAAAACTTATGTGAAAATTTGTTATTGCATGTAATTGGTAAAAAATAATAAAACAAGGGGGCAGCTAGGTAGCTCAGTGGATTGAGAGCCAGGCCTAGAGACGGGAGGTCCTAGGTTCAAATCTGGCCTCAGACACTTCCCAGCTGTGTGACCCTGGGCAAGTCACTTGACTCCCATTGCCCACCCTTACCACTCTTCCACCAAGGAGCCAATACACAGAAGTTAAGGGTTTAAAAAAATTTTTTTTAAAAATAAAACAAAATACAATATCTTTATAATAAACTTACCCCTCTTCCAAACATCTGTATTTCTGTTGAGAGACTAACATTCTTTATTTAGGTCTCATCCTTGACTCTTTCCTTTTCTTCACCAGCTGAACACTTAGCTAATTAATCTCTAAATTGTTCTTCCCCAATATTTCTCACATACATTCCTTTAATCTATACTCACATGGCTACTACTCTAGTAGTTCAGATTATTTCTCCCTTGGACCTTTATTCTCTTCCCTCTCTCCAATCAATCCTCCACGCAGCTACCAAAATAATCTTCCTGTGGTTTCAGAGAAATCTAAGAAGACTTGTACAAACTGATATAGAAAGACTTAAGAACTCAAGTCAGCCAGGTAGCTCAGTGGATTGAAAGCCAGGCCTAGAAATGGAAGGTCTGGGTTCATATCTGGCCTCAGATACTTCCTAGCTGGACAAGTCCTTCCCTGGACAAGTCCCTACTGCCTAGTTCTTACCACTCTTCTGCCTTGGAACCAATACACCGTATTGATTCTAAGGCGGAGGGTAAGGGTTTAAAATAATAATAATAAATTTTAAAAAGAACTCTCATCAATGCAATTACCAATCACACCTCCAGAGGACCAATGATGAAACGTACTACCCTGCCTGACAGAGAGGTTATGGAGCACAGCAAAATGAGGCATACATTTTTGGACATGGCCAATGTAGGGATTTGCTTTGTTTGATTTTATATATTTGTTACTTTTTTCTTCTTCTTCTTTTTAATGGGAGGAGAGGAAAGACCAATAAATATTTGTTAATCCTAAAAGAGATTTCAAAGGCCATAGTCCAACTCATATTTGAACAAAAATTCTTGTGTCTTCTCGGACAAGGAGTCATCCATTCTTTTTCCATGGTTACATGATCTTTCTTTCCCCACACCCTCCCTGTAGCCAACACACAATTCTACTGGGTTTTACATGTATCATTGGAAAAATTGGGACATTAATGCATTGCTGGTGGATTGTGAACTGATCCAATCATTCTGGCTGGCAATTTGGAACTACTCTCAAAGGGCTATAAAAGACTGCCTGCCCTTTGATCCAGCCATACCATTGTTGGGTTTGTATCCCAAAGAGATCATAGATAAACAGATTTGTACGAAAATATTTATAGCTGCGCTTTTTGTGGTGGCAACAAACTGGAAAAGGAGGGTATGTCCTTCAATTGGGGAATGGCTGAACAAACTGTGGTATATGCTGGTGATGGAATACTATTGTGCTAAAAGGAATAATAAACTGGAGGAATTCCATGTGAACTGGAAAGACCTCCAGGAGTTGATGCAGAGTGAAAGGAGCAGAGCCAGAAGAACACTGTACACAGAGACTGATACACTGTGGTAAAATCAAATGTAATGGACTTCTGTACCAGCAGCAATGCAATGACCCAGGACAATTCTGAGGGATTTATGGTAAAGAACGCTACCCACATTCAGAGGAAGAACTGCAGGAGTGGAAACACAGAAGAAAAGCAACTGCTTGAACGCATGGGTTGATGTGGACAATGATTGGGGATGTAGACTGGAAACAACCACACCAATGCAACTATCAACAATTTGGAAATAGGTCTTGATCAATGACACATGTTAAAACCAGTGGAAATGTGCGTCGGCCATGGGTGGGGGGATTGCGGGGGGTAAAGGGGAAAGTAGGAGCATGAATTATGTAACCATGTTAACTTTTCTAAAAAATAAAAATTATTAAAGGAAAAAAAAATTTTTAAGTGGCATCAAGCATGTCCACCCTAACGCTTCCCTTCTCTAGTCTAATATTAACAATTTCTTCAACTCTTCCTCATCTACTATCATGTCAAATTGCTTCATGATCTCAGTTGCCTTCCCCTGAATATTCTCCAACTTAGCAATGCCTTTCTTAAAATGCAGTGCCCAGGAGACAGCTGGGTAGCTCAATGGATTGAAAGCCAGGCCTAGAGATGGGAGGTCCTAAGTTCAAATCTGGCCTCAGAACTTCCCAGCTGTGTGACCCTGGGCAAGTCACTTGACCCCCATTGCCTACCCTTACCACTCTTCTGCCTTGGAGCCAATACACAGTATTGACTCCAAGACGGAAGGTAAGGGTTTAGAGAAAAAAAAAATGTGGTGCCCAGCACTAGGCATAATAGAACAGATTTAGTTAGAATACAACAGAATTATCCCTTCCCCAGCCCTGGACACTGTCTCTCAATGAAGCCTAGGGCAGCATTGGCTTTTGGATGTCAGAGTATGCCTAGCACCATGGCACTGCTTCTAGCCCACAGATAGGTCAATGGACTCCTGTCCTAGCACAGAGTACCACAGTTCATAGGTGGCCAGGAGTGAGTATTGCTGGTGTTGATGGAATGGTTGGGAGGTGGGAGGCAAGTAATAATTAAGGCCCATAGATAAGCTTCCAACATGAACAAGATAGGAAAAGCCAGAAAGTGCTCTCCTTCCCCTGAGGAATTCCTCTGGAACTCCATTTGGCTGCATGCCAACGTAAGGAATCTATGCAATGCGCTCTTCAAATCTTCCTAGCTAAATGTTATGAAGTAGTCTGGCAGGAGACGCACTAAAGACCAAGGATCAGGTCCTCACTTAGCCATGTTTTTCTATTTTCCCTAGGACTAGGTGTTCTTAACCTTTTTTTGTGGCATGGATCCCTTAAGGATGTCTAGCAAAGCCTATGAGCCCCATCTCAGAATGTTTTTAAATATATAAAATAATGTATATGAGATTGCAAAGAAAACCAATTATGTTGAATTATAGTTATTAGGGGCTGCTACGTGGCTCAGTGTATTGAGCACAAGATCTAAAAGACAGAAGGTCCTAGGTTCAAGTCTGGCCTCAGATACTTCCCAGCTGTGTGACCCTGGGCAAGTCACTTAACTCGCATTACCTAGCCCTTACAGCATTCTGACTTGGAACCAATACACAGTATTGATTTTAACACGGAAGGTACGGGTTAAAAAAAAAAAAAACACTTGTCAAAATATTTTTTTAAAAAACACAGACCCTCCCAGCTGTGTGACCCTGGGCAAGTCACTTGACCCCCATTGCCCACTTTTACCAATCTTCCACCTATGAGACAATACACAGAAGTACAAGGGCTTAAAAAAAAAAAAAACACAGACCCTAGTTTAGGAAACTCTGTCTTGGACAGATCACTTAAACCCATGCCCTTACAAATAAGTCTCGGTTTTTCCATCTGCAAAAGGAAACTGGTGCTTACCACATACTTAAGGCCTGATAATAAATATAATAATTTCTATTTCCATAGTATTTTTAGATTTACAAAGTGCTTTCCTCCCAGGAACCCTTATGGTCACATACTGTGAGGTGATTCCCACTTGAGGTGGGAATCATGAGGAAGAATAATAGAAATGGAAGAGACTGCTAACCCCTGCATTCAAACTCCTCATTTTATAGGTGAGGAAAACGATAGCCAGTGAAGGGCACTGAGTTGGCCAACAGACTTAGTGTCAGAATGGGGCCTAAAGCCCATGTCTCCCAGTTCTCGGTCTGGGGCTCTTTTCCCAGGACTACCCTGTATCTCAGGCCTGGCCTTCCTTTTTCAAGGACAAGCAAAGCTAGCCAGTTTTCCTAATCCCACCACTTTGGAAAAATTATTTTGTTGGAATCAGCTTCAAAGAACCTCTAAGTCTAGACTGTGCCAAGAGAAATTAGCCAAGCCCCCAAGTGATCCAAAGCACGGGAGCACACAGCTATTGGCTTTAATGTGATTAGAAGGAGATAGAATAATGATGTAGGCAGGGCTAGGGGCAACAAAAGCCCCTCCCAGAAAATGGGAGCAGATAGAGCAAGCTCTGGATAATTTCTTTCAAAAGCTGTGTGAGTTTGCCTCCTCCCTCTCCACCCCATCTCTGCCTCTCCACTTAGGGGAAACCAATTCTCTGGAAATTAGGCTGTCTTTTTAAGAAAAGAGGCATCCATCTCTCTCTCTCTCTCTCTCTCTCTCTCTCTCTCTCTCTCTCTCTCTCTCTCTATATATATATATA
>NW_025399561.1:0-4291 GCF_016433145.1 Gracilinanus agilis
ATATATATATATATATATGGTAGTAAGTATCAAAACTGTCTGTATTGCTAGGAAACAGAAAATTAGACCCATGCAAAATGGATAATTTTTGAATATATTAAATTGAAAAGATTTTGTACCAATAAAATGAATATCCAAAATTAGAAGGAAATTAACAAGTTAGGAGGAAAGATTTTATAGACTTTCTTAGAGGTCTCATATCTAAAATATATAGAGAGTTTTGTCAAATAGATAAGGATATAGCCTCTCCTCAATTGAGAAATGGTCAAAAGATATTAACAGACAGGTTTTTGGATGAAGAAATCAAAGCTATATTTAACTATATAATAAAATGCTCTAAATCAACTCTGAGATATCATCTCACAACTATCAGATTGGATAAAATAATAAAAGGGCAAAATGGCAAATGTTGGAATAGATGTGGGAAAATGGAGACACTAATACATTGTTGGTGGAACTATAAACTGATCTGACCATTTTGGACAACAAGCTAGAATTACACACAAAGAATTTAAAAAACGCTTATATCTTTTGACCCAGTAATATGACTATTAGGTTTATTTCTTAAGGAAATCAAGAGGGAAGGAAAATAAACTATATGTTCTAAAATATTTATACAGCTCTTTTTGTGGTACCAAAAGAACTAGAAACTGAAGGAATGTTCACCTATTGGGAAATGGCTAACAAGTTTTGGTATATACTTGGGATGGATTGCTGTTGTACCTTCAGAGATAACAAACAAGAGGACCACAAAAAATCTAGAAAGACTAATATAAAGAGATTCAAAGTGAAGTGAGCAGAACCAGGAGAAAGTTGCATACAGTAACCCCAGTAATATCTGAGGACCAACTGTGAATGACAACTATTATCAACAAGGCAAGGATCCAAGACAACCCCAAGGGATCCATGACAAAAAAGGCTCTTCACTGCCATAGAAGGAAGAGAGTTTGAATGCAGATTGAAGCATACCATTTTTCACTTTATTTCTTCCATAATTTTTCTTTGGTGTAAGCAATATGTATCTTGTTTCACAACATAACAAACAGGGAACTACGTGCGGTATGATATCACATGTAAAACATATATCATATTACTTGCATTGTTGGGGAGGGGGTGAGGTGGGAGGAAGGGGGAATAAAGAAAAAAATAAAACAGATTTTTGGACAAAGCTAATGTATTTGTTTCTCTTTGATAAGCATATTTATTATAATTTATTGCATATTTATAATTAAAAATGAAGCTAATAATAATTTCACAAATGGAAGTCATAAAATCAAATAGACCCAAATGAATTCAGTGTCAGCTACCTTCACGAAATTAGGAGACTTTTGAAATATTAAGAGGACCAAAGAATATTGATAAGGACAGAGTCAGAATAATAAAGTATAATCACAGCCTGATACATTCTAGAATCATTGTGAGTTGGAACATTGCATTCTGAAGGAAGCAGATCAATATAATGCAGAACCTATTCTATTCCATAAAGACAACGAAAGGTCTCTAAATAAAAATATAATCCAGACATAGGGTCATTGCGGTAGCAAGACCAATGATGATATCTACAACGAATTTTGAAGAAGGAACCATGATTAGGAACAGGTATATATAGTAGGAGTCAGTAAGAAAAAAGTGAAATCTTTTTATCAAACCATTACACCTTTTAGAGTCATGACTGATTCAAGAAAAATAAACAACTTTGACCAAAAAAAGAGATACATAGAAAAATTATATTATGCTGAAAGGCGCCATAAACAATGAATTAATATCAATATTTCTCACATATAAAGAATGGCTTAGTCTCTAATTACTTAAAAGAAAAACTAAATGACTTAAAAGGTTAAATAGAAAGCAAAACTAATAGTGGGGACTTCAATATACCACTTTTAGATCTAGTAAAATATAACAACAAAAAGAAGTGAAGGACCTAAATAGAATTTTAGAAAAATTAGACATGATAGATTTCAGAGAACTATGAAATAGTAATAAAATGCTTCTTAAAGGTTTGGGAATCTTTACAAAAAAATGAAAATGTATTGGGGCATAAAATTTGTCACAAAGAAATGTTGCCCCAACTACAAGCCTTTCTAATGAAATCAGGCATGAAACAACAATGTCCATTATCACCGATACTCTTTGATTTCATGCTAGAAATGCTAGCTAGAGCAGTAAAATGAAGTCAATGGAGGGAACAGGAATAGGCAAAAAAGAAACAAAATTATTGGGTTTGGCAGTTGATAAGATGACTTAGAGAACCAGTTTTCTAGCTTACTTTATTCAAGCTATCAATAGCTATAGTTTGAAATATTCCAAATTATTAATAACTAAAGACAAATTCAAGTTTCTCTGAGGTTCCATTTTATATCGTCATATTGACAGTGATGACCAAAGGAGAAAGTAGCAAACAATGTGGACACTGTGGCAAGAAAGATCTATTAGTTCACTCGTGTTGGAGCTCTGAATTGGTCCAGCTACTCTGGAAAATGATTTGGAAATATCTCCACTAAGTTCATAACACCTTTTGACCTGGAGACAACACTATTTAGCCTCTACCCTAAAGAAATCAAGGAAGAAAAAAATTCCTATAAAAAATTACAGGGTATCCCATTTGGGACAGCTCATATTTAAAACAGTTCTTTTTGTGGTAGTAAAGATATGTAAACTAAATGTGAACTGAGCAAAACCAGGAGGACAGCATTGTCAAGACAAACAACTTGGAAAAACTTAAGAATTCCAATCAAAGAAATGATCAGCCATGATTCCATAAGGCTGATGTTGAAACATGCTACCCACCTCCTAACAGAGAGATGATGAGCTCAGGGTGCAGATTGAAACATGCCCAATGTGGGAATTTGTTTCACTTACCATGCATTTTTTTTTAATTAATGAGGGCTTTGTTTTTTCTTTTCCTAAGTAGGAGAATGAAAAGGACAAAAGGTAAATTTGATTTTTGTTAATAAAAAAATAAATTTTACAAAATAAAATGTTAAAATTATATCCCCCCCTTCCTTCTCTGCAGGACTGGGGGACTATAGTGTAATGGTTAGAATTATAAGGGTAAAAAAGGTAATTGCCATTTATAGAAATTAACCCTTAAGCCACAAGACTGTTAATAGCTCTAATAGTTTTAATATAGTAAGATAAAGATAATAAGAGGGGGAAATATAGAAAGGAGGTAAAGAATTAGCTAGCCTAACAACCTAAAGCCTAATAACCCAGAATCTATCTCCGAATCTCAGCCTCAGAAACAACCAACCCCCCAACCTGAACCCCCTCCCCTTCCTCCCAAGTATAAACCAGATTGAATTGCTTGTCAACTCTGGGAGGGGGGAGGGAAAAAGGGAGGGAGACAACCTGAATCATATAAATTTTGAAAATTTACATGGAAATTTGTTATCAAAATAAAGTAAAGATAAAATGTAAAAATACATTTAAATAAATTTAAAAAATAAAAATAAATCAAATGGTAGTGCAAGCTTGTGAGGGTTTTTTAAAAAATATATTTAGCCTTTCTTATGTTTATAGGATTAAAGTGTTTTATAATCTCTTGTTATACTTTGGGTATTTTTACTCCCCACTTTGAGGAAGGTCCTCAACTTGAGCCATAAGTCAAATCTTTCTCCTTGGTAAGGGATTTAGCAAACTGAAAGGTGAACGTAAACTTAATACCCCTAATTAGAGTTCTATTTCCCCCGGGATTAAACCTAATCCAACACCACACCTCTTTATGGAACCTTAGCCACTCTAAACTTAGTCTAGAGCAGGGGTCAGCAACTGTATGGCTCTTTCTGCAGGAGCCATAAAGTCCATTTTTTTTTCGGGCGCTGTTACAGGAGCGGCACTGTGAGCACTGCACGGCTCTCACGAAATTACATTTTAAAAAATGTGGCATTTATGGCTCTCACGGCCAAAAAGGTTGCCAACCCCTGGTCTAGAGGCTCCTCAATGTTAGAATAGGGTTGACTGTTGGAAAAGGGTCCTCAAAGGATCATCCCCTTTAGTGAATTCAACACCGTTATTTTACAGATGACAAAATTGAGTCTCAGAGAGAAATGACTTCTGTGAGGTCACTAGGTAGTAAATTGGAAAGTTGAGATTTAAACCCAGGGTTTGTAATTCTAAACCCAGAAGTCTTTCCAGATGAAACATCCCAGGATGGCATATTTCGAGGCTTGCATTAAAACTTTGAAGTTGTATTTGTAGATGCTCTTGACCTCAGAAATGCTTTGCAAATCTTAGAACATTATATAAATATAGCTTCTCCACCACCACCTCCTCCTCCTCCTCCTCCTCC
>NW_025399562.1:0-2160 GCF_016433145.1 Gracilinanus agilis
GGGGGGGTTGAAGGGGAAAGGTGGAGCATGAATCATGTAACCATGTTAAAAATGAATATTAATAAATGTTAAAAAAAAAGTTTGAGGTTTTTTAATCACTTAGGGTTTTTTAATGTGATTGTTGCTTCTGTAGCTATTATTCCCATCATTGTGAATCTTTTTTTCTTGACTTTGCTTTATTTGTATCAGTCTTTATAAATGTTTTCATGTTTTTTTGTGTACATTTCCTACATTTCTTTTTCCCCCTAATGAAAACTGATGCACAAATTTGATTTTATTTTTAATTAAATATTTTATTTTCCCCAATTACTTGTAAAAACAACTCTGACATTCGTTTTTTAAAATGTTGAGCTACAAATTCTCTCCTGCCTCCTCCTTCCTGTGATGACAAGCAATTTGATATAGATTATATATGTGCAGTCATGCAAAAGATATTTCTACATTAGTCATGTTGTGAAATAAAATATATATCATAACAGAAAAAAACATAATTTTTTAAAGTATTCTTGGATCTGAATTCAGACTCCATCAGTCTTTTCCCCCCAGAGATATCTAGCATTTTCCTCATAAGTCCTTCAAATTGTCTTAGATCATTGTATTGCTCAGATGAGCTAAGTCATTCACAATTGATCATGGTACAATATTGCTGTTGCTATTCATTTTCTACTGGTTCTGAATAACTGGATTCTCAGACCATATTGTTAAATTTAGAATTATTTATTAACTGAGAACTCAATGAAACCTAAATAAGCCACTAGACTCCTTCCACAAACTGAATGGGCACCAAGGAAAGTGAGGAGGCATCAATGAGAATGAACCAGGCAAAAGAGCCCTGACTCAAAGCAGAACATGTGAGCAAGAGAGTGAGTTCCTCTGGTACAGGCCTATATAAACCTCTTGTGACCTCATCACAATCCCTCCCTAAACATTCCAAGACATTTCTGATTGGTAAGTAGCCATTGAGGAAGTAGACTTAGGGACCCCAACTCTTCCATCATTACTCAAACCCAGCAAGAAGCGTATCCTTGTTGAGACCCTGAAGAAGCCAGCACATTCTGCCATGTGGCCAGGTCACCATTTCTGTTTATTGCATGGTGACTAAAACTTGCTTATTTCTCCTACCTAAGAGAGTTCTTGTTTATAGATAAATAACAAGCAGATCTCTGCCCTGCTCCAGCAAAAGCCAGCCCAGTCATAATGCAATAAAAATAATAATTAGTAAGGGCACCTGGACAGGCAAATCAAAAACCAATTGGAAATTAAACAATATGATTCTCCAAAACCAGTTAGTCAAAGAAGAAATCATAGAAACAATCAACAATTTCATTGAAGAGAATGACAATGATGAGACATCCTACCAAACTCTGTGGGATGCAGCTAAGGCAGTACTCAGGAAGAAATTTATATTCTTGAGACCAATCTCCCTAATGAACATAGATGCAAAAATCCTAAATTGAATACTAGCAAAGAGACTCCAGCAAGTAATTAAGAAAATCATCCACCATGATCAGGTGGGATTTATACCAGGAATGCAAGGATGGTTCAACATTAGGAAAACCATCCACATAATTGACCATATCAACAGTCTAACAAACAAAAATCACATGATTATCTCCATGCTGAAAAAGCCTTTGACAAAATACAGCATCCATTCCTATTGAAAACACTGAAAAGTATAGGAATAGAAGGACCTTTCCTAAAAATAATAAACAGTATATACCCAAAACCATCAACAAGCATCATATGCAATGGGGATAAATTAGAAGCCTTCCCAATAAGATCAGAAGTGAAACAAGCATGCCCATTATCATCTCTACTATTCAACATAGTACTAGAAACACTAGCAGTAGCAATTAGAGAAGAAAAAGAAATTGAAGGTATCAAAATAGGCAATGAGAAGACTAAGCTATCACTCTTTGCAGATGATATGATGGTATACTTAAAAAATCCTAGAGAATCAACTAAGAAGCTGGTAGAAATAATCAACAACTTTAGCAAAGTTGCAGGATACAAAATAAATGCACATAAATCATCAGCATTTCTATATATTTCCAACACATTAGAGCAGCAAGAAGTAGAAAGAGAAACACCATTTAAAATCACCCTAGACAATATAAAATACTTGGGAATCTATCTACCAAAACAAACACAGCAATTATA
>NW_025399563.1:0-2541 GCF_016433145.1 Gracilinanus agilis
ATATAAATATATAAAACATATTTAAATATATAACTTTATGTATGAATATATAAATGTATCACTATTATCTTGATTGTTATTCATAATGCCTTTGTTTCATCTATTAAATTGTAGGTGTCAAAAAATGGCCCTTTCAGTAATATCTTTCCAGATATATTTTGACTGGAATCCTAATAAATGCTTATGATAATGTTTCTGTTGGTCCTGCACTTCACAGTTCTTGAAAACCTTTTCACTTACATTGTATATGTTAGAAGGGAGCTTTTGCAAAGAGAATATTTACTCCCAAATATATGATCAGAAATATACAAAATTATTGCCCCAAATTTGTGAGGCACAATCACTGCCCCCCTTGTACCACCTCAGTTTGAGGAGAGGAGCTGAGGGATAAGGTTCACTGTTTAGCTCAACCCCCTAAGAGTCCATTTTAAAGTCCCAGGTCCAAAGCCTAACTCAAGTTCAAGTCCTAAGCACCCTGGCTTCATAGTGTTTCCCTGCCAGACTGGTTAGCTATACTGCTCCGCCTGCAATCCTGGCAACAATATCAACCTTACTTGAACTCCAGGTATATAGGGATCACTCCCAGCATCTGTAACAAAACTGAAACAAATGTCTCCAAGCCCATTTCTCAGAGCTGAGTTAAAGGACAGATAAACAAAGGAAGGCAAGTCCCTCCCCTCTCACTGGCTCATTCAGGTGAAGTTGGACTTGAAAAGATAATCAAGGTTATGTTCTTCAGTGAAGATCATTATGAGTTTATAATAATATTGTTCATTTAAAGAAAGTGAAATTAATAAAAGATGAAAAGGAGAGATGGAAAGTTTAAAATAGGTGTGAAACTAGAAAGTAATTTTTAATGGGAAAAGTTAACAGGAGAAAACTGAGTAATTCTCTTTCTCTTTCTGAATCAGTTATGAAGTACCATCAACATTAATTTGTGAAATCTGATTTTTAACAAGTGCCTCTACTCTTCTTTGCATCTCCTTTTACAAATGAATAAAATTAATTTAATGGGTTCAAGGACTGACCCAAAGACATTGCACAGTAAGGCAGTGGTGGACCAAGAGAGCCAGGACCCTTCCTATGCTTCCAGCCTATTGCTCAAAGTGACTCCTTATTAATTAAACCACAGGAGTGAGAGAATTAAAAAAGAAATATACAAGAACAACAAAGATATCCTAAAGAAAAATACGATGGCCTTTAAAATTGTCACCTTTACCTTAGAGGAACTGAAACAAAGGCACTAAAAATAATGGAAGGAGAGGGGGAAAGAGTTCACATAGAGCAACAGAATGTTTTTGGAACTAGTATCAAATTAAAATTAATTTAGAGACCATCCACAGAGGAAATAGGTGTACCACTAAAGTGAGATGCAAAGAAGTATTACACATGTCATGTGATTGGATCTTCTATGCTACCACCCTAATAAATAGGAAATTTAATTGGCAAATCAGAAGGCAAAAAAATCACGAGTTCTTGGATAACCTGGATAGAACAAGATCTAGAAGTTACTAAAGTGAGAATTTCCTTGGGATGGAAATATCCTGGAAAGCTCCCTTGAATGAGATTCTCTGGCAACTCATAAACTTTAGTCATGACATGTAGACATGTAGTCATGACTTATAGTTATGAGTGTCCAGTTATATAAAATAGGGAAGTCACACTTTTAAAAAAGTTATCTTCTAGCCATATATAGACTCAGTTAAGTGGCTCAGTGGATAGAGTGCTGAGCCTGAAGACAGGAAGACTCATCTTCTTGAGGTCTTCAGATACTAGCTGTGTGATCCTAGAAAAGTCACAATCCCATTTGCCTCAATTCCTCATCTGGAAAACGATTTGGAGATGCATATGGAATCAAGCCTCCTCCCCCCCACCAAGATTCTGACATGTTTTAACAAAATAAAGGCCTTCCTGTAAAATACAATGAAAATATGTATCAGAAATATATTGGTTTATTGATATATCATTGATGCATAAATATGGCTTAATTACACATGCTAGAAGTCCATCCTAAATCTTTAAGATCTTGAAAACAATATTGAAAAGGCAGTGCGATGTAGGGTATAGTCCTGGCCTTGAAGTGATTAGGTGACCTGAACTCAAAACTTGGCTCTGACACTTAGTAACTGTGTGACCATAACTAATTACTTACTTTGTAAAATAGGTATAATAATCCTTACACGCTACCTACAAGGCTGTGGGGAAAGTATTTTGTAAATTCCTATTCACAAACAACAATAATGTTGGATAATACACAATGAAATATTAAAAGTAACAAGTACTTGTGGGAATGAATTTTATTCATACTTTTCTACAAAACGTATATACATTTTCTTGTTTGCTTAGTGAGAACTCTGATGAAATTTGAAATCTTTTTGATGAATACAGTATTAAATAGTAATATTGGAAAGAAAGGTAATAATATCCTATCAAACTTGAAATGCATTCCTCTGTTCTCCATAAAATGTGTCTGTTAAAAAGCATTTTTTGAGCACAGCATTGGGTTTGTGTGCAGTGAAAAAAAAAAAATATATATATATA
>NW_025399564.1:0-6905 GCF_016433145.1 Gracilinanus agilis
GAAAAGTTATCATGGTTACATGATTCATGTTCTTACTTCCCCCTTCATGCCCCAACCTCCTCCCCACCCCACATATCTAACTAACATTTCCACTAGTTTTAACGTGTGTCATCCATCAAGACTTATTTCCAAATTGTTGATAGTTGCATTGGTGTGGTAGTTTTGAGTCTACATCCCCAATCATGTCCTCCTCAACCCATGTTTTCAAGCAGTTGCTTTTCTTCTGTGCTTCCTCTCCTGTAGTTCTTCCTCTGAATGTGGGTAGCGTTCTTTTCCATAAATCCCTCAGAATTGTTATGGATCATTGCATTGCTGCTAGTACAGAAGTCCATTACATTCGATTTTACCACAGTGTATTGGTCTCTGTGTACAACGTTCTTCTGGCTCTGCTTCTTTCGCTCTGCATCAATTCCTGGATGTCTTTCTGGTTCACATGGAATTCCTCCAGTTTATTATTCCTTTGAGCACAATAGTATTCCATCACCACCAGATACCATAATTTGTTCAGACATTCCCCAATTGAAGGGCATACCTTCATTTTCCAGTTTTTTGCCACCACAAAAGGTGTGGCTATAAATATTTTTGTACAAGTCTGTTTATCTATGATCTCTTTGGGGTACAAATCCAACAATGGTATGGCTGGATCAAAGGGCAGGTATTTTTTTATAGCCCTTTGAGCATAGCTCCAAATTGCCATCCAGAATGTTTAGATCAGTTCACAACTCCAGCAGCAATGCATTAATGTCCCAATTTGGCCACATCCCCTTCAACATTCATTTATCTCCCCTTCTCTTATTTTAGGCAATTTGCTAGGTGTGAGGTGATACCTCAGAGTTGTTTTGATTTGCATTTCTCTAATTATTAGAGATTTAGAACACTTTCTCATGTGCTTATTGATAGTTTTGATTTCTTTATCTGAAAATGGCCTACTCATGTCCCTTGCCCATTTATCGATTGGGGAATGGCTTAATTTTTTATACAATTGATTTAACTCCTTGTATATTTCAGTAATTAGACCCCTGTCAGAGTTTTTTGTTATAAAGATTTTTTCCCAATTTGTTGTTTCCCTTCTGATTTTGGTTGCATTGGTTTTGTTTGTACAAAAGCTTTTTAATTTAATATAATCAAAATCATTTATTTTACATTTTGTAATTTTCTCTAACTCTTCTTGGTTTTAAAATCTTTCCTTTCCCAGAGGTCTGACAAGTATACTATTCTGTGTTCACTTAATTTATTTATAGTTTCCCTCTTTATATTCAGGTCATTCACCCATTCTGAATTTATCTTGGTGTAGGGTGTGAGATGTTGATCTAAACCTAATTTCTCCCATATTATTTTCTAATTTTCCCAGCAGTTTTTGTCAACTAGAGGATTTTTGTCCCAAACGTTGGTCTCTTTGGGTTTATCATAGACTGTCTTGCTGAGGTCACTTACCCCAAGTCTATTCCACTGATCCTCCCTTCTGTCTCTTAGCCAGTACCATATTGTTTTGATGACTGCTGCTTTATAGTATAATTTAATATCTGGTACTGCTAGGCCACCTTCTTTCACATTTTTTTTTTCATTATTTCCCTTGATATTCTTGATCTTTTGTTCTTCCAAATGGACTTTGTTATAGTTTTTTCTAATTCGGTAAAGAAGTTTTTTGGTAGTTTGATAGGTATGGCACTAAATAAATAAATTAATTTGGGTAGAATGGTCAATTTTATTATGTTAGCTCATCCTACCCCTGAGCAATCAATGTTTTTCCAATTGTTTAGACCTAGTTATAATTGTTTGGAAAGTGTTTTGTAGTTGTTTTCGTATAATTCCTGTGTTTGTTTTGGTAGATAGATTCCTAAGTATTTTATATTGTCTAGGGTGATTTTAAATGGTGTTTCTCTTTCTACCTCTTGCTGTGATGTGTTGGAAATATGTAGAAATGCTGATGGTTTATGTGCATTTATTTTGTATCCTGCAACTTTGCTAAAGTTGTTGCTCAAGGTCTGTGTTCGAAGTCTGTGTGTTCTTTAGCCTCTTGGGGTCTTAAGACTTGTTGCTCTCAGGAGCAGGCCCTGGTGATCGCAGGTAACTGCTAAGGACTTAATGGATGCCCCAAACTTGCTCTAGCTCTTGTGCACTGGCTTTGGCCCTGTAGGTGTTGGGGGAGGGGGGAAGGAGGTTGCTCAGCTTGCATTTTAGTGAAAGCTGTTTCAACCCTTATAGCATGGAAATGCCCCAATCCCACGTACCTTCAATGTTGCACCCTGTTGTGGGATCCCTTCCTTCTTCTGGATTTGTTTTTATGTCTTCTTGAGAAGTCCTATATGTGTGGGTTCTGAGAGGTTTTGACTCTGCTGCCACTTTAACCCAGAACCCAGAAAGAGTTTTTGACACAATACAAAAATCATTTCTATTAAAAACATTGGAAAGCATAGGCATAAATGGATTTTTTCTTAAAATGATTTGGAGCATCTGTCTAAAATCATCAGCAAGTATTTGTAGTGAAGATAAGCTAGAAGCTTTTCCAATAAGATCAGGAGTGAAACAAAGATGCCCACTGTAACCAATATCATTTAATATTATGATAGAAATGCTAGTAATAGCAATTAGAGAAGAAAAAACAAATTGGAGGAATAAGAATGTGTAAAAATGTAATAAAACTATTTTTTTAGCAGATAATATGATAGTATATGTGGAAAATCCTAGAGGTTTAACTAAAAAGTTAATTGAAACTATCAATAATTTTAGCAAAGTAACAGCATATAAAATGAATTCACATAGGATGTCTATCAATTGGGGATTAACTAAACAAGCTGTGGTGGTATATGGTCCTAATGGAAAACTATTGAGCCTTAAGAAATTATGAACAGGATGAGTTCTGAAAAGCTTGGAAAGACTTATATGAACTGATGCAAGATGAAATGAGCAGAATAGTAGAACAGTTTATACAGTCACAGAAATGTTGTATGATGATCCACTGTGAGGGACTAAACTAAATCAACAAAACAAGGTGCTAAAATAATCCCTAGGGACTCATGATAAAAGGGAAAAGCAAAAACAACAACAACAACAACAACAATCCAGGTGTAGGGTAGAAACCTAATGGAGTGCATGATTGGAATCCCAAGAAGGCAGGGGCAGTTGAAGAGTGTTGGAGCCAGGGTATAAAAAGGGGGAACCCCCCCCCCCAAGCAGAGAACTCACTTTGGGTTTGGGGGAGCTAAAGAGAGGAGGGAAGTGGAAACCTGATACTCCTAGGCCTAGCATACATCAAACCTGCTGATTTTTGTGCTTCAAACCCCGTACCTATATTTGAGATCCTGCCTAGACTGATGTTGGTAACTGTAGTGGAGAGACTTTATACAGTTTAATCCTCTATCTCTGAAGACCATCAATCAACACCTTCAATAATCCCTCAAGAGATTATCTATTTACTTTATTAGTTAGGAATAAGAGCTTTAGTGAAAGAAGGAAGAAGATTCAGTTTGAGGCTTATAGCCCTGCCGGGGCTAAAATCTCCATTAGCTTCAATTGATTACCAACAGAAATCACCTTATCCCTCTCTCCTTCACCCTTCACCCTTCCTATTAATCTATTTAGTTATTAAAATAAATATTACAACCAGTCAGATAGTAATTGAGTCATTCTAACCAAATATTCAAAGAAAATATAACCAGCTGTCTTACCTGAGAAGTTCCATCATTGTCAACTGTTGTGTCAGTTGTCAGAGAAGGCAGCTGTGAGAGGTTTAGCTGATTATCCTCAGCTGTGAACTTCACACACAAACAAGAGACATTTCTTCCTTTGGGGATACATTTCCTTCAAATAATCCACTGTATTAGGAGTGTATCTATCTACTCCTTATTGAGAAGCCATCAACCTCTATCCTTCAGTAAGTTCAGCAGGCCCCTGTACTGTCTTAGGAGAAAATCCCAACTGCTGCTGCCTCTCCTGCACCCATACCCACTCAAGGCTGAGTGCCAGCTGTTCTTACAGTCAAAGAAGGAACTATTGGAATCTGATTGAAGATCAAGACATGTCAGCCTTCATTTTATTTCCTTCATGAGTTTTTTTTGTATATGTGGTATGTGTCTTCAGTTACAACACAGGGAATATGGAACTATGTAGTACACGAAAGCACTGATATAACCTATATTAGACTATTTATATTCTCAGTGAGAGGAAGGAGCAAAGAAGGGAGAAAATATGAATCACAAAATATCAGAAAACAATTATCAAAAATGGTTTCTACATTCAATTGAAAAAAAAATTCAATTAAAAAAAGAATTAAAAAAGGCAACCTACTAAGAAAGTATCTTTGAAGTGAAAAGCAATTGACTATTTCCTGTTCAAGATATCCAGGGCACATTGCAAGTATCTTGGAAGGCTCTCCCACTAAAATCAGCAAGACCTGGCCAGGGTAAGTTGGTTCAGCTCAATGCCTACTTTATGTATAAGATGAGAAGAAAAAAACCACTTCATGATAAATGAACTATTTCCAACTGGAAAAAAAAGCACTGGTATCACTTATAACAGACTATTCACTACTGTGGGGAAAAGAGGAAAAGGGAAGAATAGAATCAAAATGACAAAATATCAGAAAACAATTGTCAAAAATTATTTCTATATAATTAAAAAAAGTTGAATAAAAATAAACCCACATAAGTCATCAGAATTTTTATATAGCACTAACAAAGAACTACAAGAAGAAATAGAAAGAGATAGCTCATTTAAAATAACCACGGAGGCAGCTGGGTAGCTCAATGGATTGAGAGCCAGGCCTAGAGACAGGAGGTCCTAGGTTAAAAACCAACCTGAGACCCTTCCTAGATGGGCAAGCCACTTAACCTCCACTACCTAGCCCTTACCACTATTCTGCCTTGGAACCAATATATGGTATTGATTCTAATTTTAAAAATTAAAATAACTACAGATAGAATATCTGAGAGTACACCTGCCAAAATAAATCCCAGAACTACACAAACATAATTAGAAAACACTTTTTATACAAATAAAGACAGATTTAAATAACTGGAGAAATATTAATTTTTTTCATGGTTGGACAAAGCCAATGTAATTAAAATGACAATCCTACCTAATCTACTTAATCAATTAAATTACCAAAATATTGTTTTATTTAGCTAAAAAATAGCAAAAAGTTTTAGAAGAATAAAAGATCAAGAATATCCAATGAATTAATGTATTAAAAAAAGGTAAAGGACAGAGGTCTATTAGTACCAGATTTTAAATGTATTATAAGGCAGTAATTATCAAAACTGGCTAAGAAATAGAAAGATAGATCAATGGAACACAGCATACACACAACAAACAGTAGTAAAAGATTGTAACAACATTGTATTTGACAAAAGTATATATCAAAGGTTTTGGATTAAGAACTCATTATTTGATAAAAATCCCTAGGACAAGGGAAAGTAGTTTGGCAAAACTACTTATAGACCAACAATTTACCCCATTCTCTAAGATAAGATCAAATTGGATACATGACATAAAAGGAGATATAAGCACATTAGAACAACAGGGAACATATTACCTCTCAGATTTATAGATAGGGAAAGAATTTATGAGTAAACAAGCAAGAGAACATTGTAAAACACAAAATGAGATAGTTTTGATTACATTAAATTAAAAAGGTTTTGTACAAATAAAACAAATATAGCAAAGATTAGAAGGAAAGCAGAAAACTAGGGGAAAATTTTTAGACAATTTCTCAGAGGTCAAATATATATAGAATTTTGTAAAATTTATAGGAATAAGAGCCATCCCCCAACTGATAATGGTTTAAAAAATATGAACAGAGTTTTTGGATGAAGAAATGAGAGCCTTATACAGGTATATGAAAAAAAAAGTTCTTAAATTACTGATTAGAGAAATGCAAAGCAAAGCAATTCTGAAATATTCTCTCAAACCTATTTGACAGGCTAAAAGAATAAAAGGGCAAAATGACATATGTTGGAGAGGATGGGGGGAAATGGGGACACTAAAACACTGTCGGTGGAAGTGTGAACTGATCCAAACATTTTGGAGACCAATTTGGAATTATGCCTAGAGTTATAAAAATCTGTATACCCTCACACTCAGCAATAACACTGTTGAATCTATTTCCCAGGGAGATGAAGAAAAAAGGAAAAGAACTTATACATTCCAAAACATTTATAGCAGCTGTTTCTGTGGTAGTAAAGAACTACAAATTAAGGGGATGTTCATCAGTTGGGGAAAGGTTGAACAAACTTTGGTATATGATTATGATATAATGTTAATAAGTAATAAGAAATGATAAATAGGCTAATTAGAAAAATTTTGAAAGATCTACATAAAATAATAAGATGGAAATTAATAGAACTAAGAGAATATTATATACAGCTACAGAATTAATATTGGAAGAACAACTTGTGAATGACCACCTCCAGTGAAAGAAATGATAAATAGAAACATAAGAGACATAATTTATGTATACATTTTCTTTTGTCAGTTGATTTCTGCTATCATGCTGGGAAAGGGGCGGGTTAGATATCTGGGGAAATTTTTTTTAAAATTTCTTTAATTTAAAAAAAATGCTATGATTCTTAAGGAAGTCACCTGAGATAGTGTTTTCTAGTGAACAAGTGGCTGGATTTTTTATTCACAAGGCCAGCATTCAAATCCAACCTCTGCCACTGATTACTTGTGTGAACTTTAGAAAGTCACTGAGCCTCTCCGGGCCTCAGCTGGTTTACCAGTAAGATGAAGGATTTGAATACAAAAACTTATACAACTGGAAAGATCTTGAATTTATGACCAAAGATTCTACAGAAACACTCAAATCCCTTCCAAAGGCTCTGGCTGCTGCCCTCAACCTATCATGAAGTTCACCTGGTTTCCCTCTTCTCTTGTTCAGAGTCAGTGACTCTCCAGGATCTGGGAAC
>NW_025399565.1:0-8872 GCF_016433145.1 Gracilinanus agilis
TAGCCCATTTTCACTCAGTCCTTGGTTCCCCTTTCTGAGTGTCCAACCCACTAGGAATCTTCGTGGAGTCGGTGGACGGCTTCAATAAGTGACCTGCTGGAAGCCATGAAAAACAAGATAGACCAAACCGAAAAAGCGAAATCAAAAGATCATAGCCGGAAAATAGTCTTTTAAAGACTAGAACTGGGCAAACAGAAGGTAATTATCTCAAAAGAATGCAAGAATTAATAAAGCAAAGTCAAAAGGATGACAAAATAGAAGGAAACATGAAATATCACATTGAAAACACAATTGACCTAGAAAACAAATCTAGGAAAGACAATTTGAGAATCATTGATCTACCTGAAAGCTTGGGAAAAAATAGAAGCCTTGACATCATATTACAAGAAATTATCCAAGAAAACTGATCTGATATTCTTGAACAAGAGGGCAAAATAGACATTGTAAAAATACATCTGATTAAAAGAGATAGGGAAGGTAATTACATCCTGATAAAAGGCAGTATAGACAATGAAGAAATAGTAGTACTCAACATGTATGCACCAAGTGCTATAGCATCCAGATTTTTAAAGGAGAAACTATTGGAGCTTAAGAAGGAAATAGATTGCAAAACTTTACTAGTGGGAGGCCTGAACTTTCCTCTATCAGATCTAGATAAATCAAACCAAAATATAAATAAGAAAAAGGTAAGAGATGTGAATGAAATCTTTAAAAAATTAGAGTTAATAGATATAAGGAGAATGAATAGAGACAAAAAGGAATACACCTTCTTTTCAGCAGCATATGGTACATTCACAAAGATTGACAATGTACTAGGGCATAAAGACATTGAGAACAAATGCAAAAGAGCAGAAATAATAAATGCAACTTTTTCAGATCATAATGTAATTAAAATAATAATTAGTAAGGATATATGGAGAGGCAAATAAAAAATTAATTAGAAATTAAATGAGATGATTCTCCAAAACTGGTTGGTTAAAGAACAAATCACAGAAAAAATTAATGATTTCATTGAAGAGAATGGCAATGAGGAAATGACATCAAAATATATAGGATGCAGCCAAAGCAGTACTCAGGAAAATTTATATCCCTGAGTGCATATATAAAAAAATCAGGGAGGGCAGAAGTCAATGAATTGGAGATGCAAATTAAAAAACCAGAAAAAGAACAAATTAAAAATTTCCAGATAAAAAAAGTAAATAAGACATAGTAAAATTAAAGGAAAAATTTGAAAATAAAAGAACTACTGAATAAATAAGACTAGGAACTGGTACTTTGAAAAAACAAATAAAGTACTAGTTAATCTAATAAAAAAAGGAAAGAAGAAAAACAAATTAACACTCTCAAGATGAAAAGGGCGATCTCACCTCTAAAGAAGAGTGCAAAATTCAAATTAGTATACAATAATTCCAAGTATTATATTTTATAAGATTTATTAATAATCACTTCAAATACA
Organism: Gracilinanus agilis; assembly: GCF_016433145.1. Lineage (NCBI taxonomy): Eukaryota > Metazoa > Chordata > Mammalia > Didelphimorphia > Didelphidae > Gracilinanus > Gracilinanus agilis. Next base: position 1,457 of record NW_025399565.1, read on the forward strand.
AGAAAAAATAAATAGAAGTAAATCTTGAGTAGAACTCTCTTGCCTCTAAACTCACCCCACCTCCACAAACCCCAATCAGGGGAAAAAAGAGCAAGAGGTAGAGCTAAGCAAAACTTATATCCTCCCTATGTTAGCATGTAACATGAGAAGCAACATGGAATTCTGGGAGATAGAGTTTCTGGGGAGCAAATCCTAATTACACAAGAAGAAATTAAAGTAATTATTAAGAACTATTATGCCCAATTATATGGCAATAAATATGACAATCTAGGTGAAATGGGTGAATATTTACAAACACACAAATTACCTAGATTAACAGAAGAGGAAATTGAATACTTAAATAATCCCATCTGTTTTGAGGAAGATTAGATTAGTTATTGATTAGGTATTAAGATGTATTTAGCAGGAAGGAGCTGGAGCTGGGAATTCCAGGTTGGAATGAAGGAGCAGGAAGAAGTGACTTGTGCTCTGGGAAGGACTCTATTGGGGTTAACACAAACTGTGGTTAGCCCTGGAAGCACTCAGAGTAAAAGGACATCCTGGGGGGGCAGCTGGGTAGCTCAGTGGATTGAGAGTCAGGCCTAGAGACGGGAGGTCCTAGGTTCAAATCTGACCTCAGACACTTCCCAGCTGTGTGACCCTGGGCAAGTCACTTGACCCCCATTGCCCACTCTTACCACTCTTATACCTATGAGCCAATACACAGAAGTTAAGGGTTTAAAATAAAAAAAAATAAAAAATAAAAAAGGACATCCTGTATCCTGATTTTTCCCCTGGGATCCTGAGTGGTGGCATCTAGCAGAGAGAGAAGATCAACAGTCCTGTACCAAGGAAGAGGAGGAGTTTGGGATCTATCTGGTGGACAGAGTCTTGAGCACACCTTCCCTACTTGGTTCCTGAGACAACCTTGGCTATTGGCATCCAGAGATCATGAGTGGATTGCAGTGAGAATCCCAAAGCCACAAAGCCCCTAGCTGAGCTGCTCAAGCCTGGCAGGTTCCAGGTCTGAGGCAGTCACCCAGAGACTCCACTGCTCCTTGGGCCCTGTCAATTTAGATTACTAAGTTAGTGTAGAAATAGGTCTTTCCTCTCCCTGTAGGTTATGTCATTAGATTTAAGGTTTTAGAGTAGATATCCCTATCCCACCTTTTAGTTGTTCATAATTAAACCCAGTTATATCCTGTTACCTTGTCTGTTGAATTCAAGGTCTCTGGCCAGAGTAACAGTTGGCTAACTGTCATTTGTCAGAAGCAGCTTGGCTGTTCAAGTCTTCAATGGCCAGGTCTAGTCTCTCATAAAATCCAAGTGTGTTCCCACAAAACACTTAGTTTATTTATAATATCCCTGGTGACCTCATTATCCTTACATATATTTCCCACACATCTCAGAAAAATTGAACAAGTCATCAAAGAACTCTATAAGAAAAAACCCCAAGGGCCAGATGGATTCACAAGTGAATTCTATCAAAGATTTAAAGATCAACTAACCCCAATACTATACAAACTATTTGACAAAATTAGCAAAGAAGGAGTTCTACCAAATTCCTTTTATGAAACAAAAGAAAACTACAGACGAATCTCCTTAATGAACATAGATGCAAAAATCTTAAATAAAATACTAGCAAAAAGACTCCAGCAAGTGATCACAAGAATTACTCACTATGATCAGGTGGTATTTATACCAGGAATGCAAGTCTGATTTAATATTAGGAAAACCATCCACATAACTGACCATATCAAAAACCATACCAACAGAAATGACATGATTATCTCAACAAATGCAGAAAAAGTCTTTGAGAAAATACAACACCCATTCCTATTGAAAATACTAGAAAGTATCGGAATAGAATGGCCTTTCCTAAAAATAATAAACAATATATATTTAAAACCATCAGCAAGCATAATCTGCAATGGGGATAAATTAAAAGCCTTCCCAATAAGATCTGGAATGAAACAAGGATATCCATTATCACCTCTATTATTTAACATGGTAGTAGAAACACTAAAAGAAATTGAAGATATTAAAATAGGCAATAAGGAGACCAAGCTATCACTCTTTGCAGATGATATGATGGCCTACATAAAGAATCCTAGAGAATCAACTAAAGAGCTAGTAGAAATAATCAACAATTTTAGCAAAGTTGCAGGATACAAAATAAACCAACATAAACCATCAACATTTCTATTTATTTCCAACACTTACCAACAGCAAGAGTTAGAAAGATAAATTCCATTTTAAATCACCCTAGAAAACATAAAATATTTAGGAATCTATTTTCCAAGACAAACAAAGGAACTATGTGAATACAACTACAAAACATTTTCCACACAATTAAAACAAGATCTAAACAATTGGAAAAACATTGATTACTTATGGGTAGGACAAGCTAACATAATAAAAATGGCAATCCTACCCAAAGTGGTTTACTTATTCAGTGCCATACCTATCAAACTACCAAGAAATTTCTTTACTGAATTAGAAAAAATGATAACGAAGTTCATTTGGAAGAACAAAAGATCAAGAATATCAAGGGAAATAAGGGGAAAAATGTGAAGGATGGGGGCCTAGCAGTACCAGATATTACTAAGATATAACTAAGCAGTCATCCTCAAAACAATATGTTACTGATTTTTTAAACAATTGATTTAACTCCTTGTATATTTGAATAGTTAGACCCCTGTCAGAGTTTTGTGTTATAAAGATCCTTTCCCAATTTGTTGTTTCCCTTCTGATTTTGGCTACATTGTTTTTATTTGTACAAAAGCTTTTTAGTTTAATATAATCAAAACCACTTAATTTACATTTTGTAATTTTCTCTAACTCTTGCTTGGTTTTAAAATTTCCCCGTTCCCATAGATCTGACAGGTATACTATTCCATGTTCAGCTAATTTTCTTATAGTTTCCTTCTCTATATTCAAGTCATTCACCCATTCTAAATTTATCTTGGTGTAGGGTGTGAGATGTTGATCTAAACCTAATCTCTCCCATATTATTTTCCAATTTTCCCAACAGTTTTTGTCAAATAGTGGATTCACGTTCCAGAAATTGGGCTCTTTGGGTTTATCATACACTGTCTTGCTGATGTCATTTACCCCAAGTCTATTCCACTGATCCTCCCTTCTGTCTCTTAGCCAGTACCATATTGTTTTGATGACTGCTGCTTTATAGTATAGTTTAATATCTGGTACTGCTAGGCCCCCTACCTTCACATTTTTTTTCATTATTTCCCTTGATATTCTTGATATTTTATTATTCCAAATGAACTTTGTTATAGTTTTTCCTAATGTTGGGGAATACACAACTGATAATTATAACTCTGAACGTGAATAGAATGGTTGATTATACTAAATTAAAAAGCTTTTGTACAAACAAAAACAATGAAAGCAAAATCAGAAGGGAAACAACAAATTGGGAAAAAATCTTTATAACAAAAAACTCTGACAGAGGTCTAATTACTCAAATGTACAAGGAGTTAAACCAATTGTATAAAAAAATCAAGCCATTCCCCAATTGATAAATGGGCAAGAGACATGAATTGGCAATTTTCAGGTAAAGAAATCAAAACTATCAATAAGCACATGAGAAAGTGTTCTAAATCTCTAATAATTAGAGAAATGCAAATCAAAACAACTCTGAGGTATCACCTCACACCTAGCAGATTGGCTAAAATGATAGTAGGGGAGAGTAATGAATGTTGGAGGGGGATGTGGCAAAATTGGGACATTAATGCATTGCTGTTGGAGTTGTGAACTGATCCAACCATTCTGGATGGCAATTTGGAACTATGCCCAAAGAGCTCTAAAAGACTGCCTGCCCTTTGATCCAGCCATACCATTGTTGGGTTTGTACCCCAAAGAGATCATAGACAAATAGACTTGTACAAAAATATTTATTGCCTCGCTTTTTGTGGAGGTAAAAAAACTGGAAAATGAGGTTATGCCCTTCAATTGGGGAATGGCTGAACAAATTGTTCAAATATGCTGGTGATGGAATACTATTGTGTTCAAAAGAATAATAAACTGGAGGTATTCCGTGTGAACTGGAAAGACCTCCAGGAATTGAAGCAGAGTGAAAGGAGCAGAGCCAGAAGAACACTGTACACAGAGACTGATACACTATGGTAAAATCAAATGTAATGGACGTCTATACTGGCAGCAATGCAATGACCCAGGACAATTCTGAGGGATTTATGGAAAGGAATGCTACCCACATTCAGAGGAAGAACTACAGGAGAGGAAACACAGAAGTAAAACAACCGCTTGAACACACGGGTTGATGTGGACATGGTTGAGGATGTAGACACTAAATGACCACACCAATGCAACTATCAATAATATGTAAATAAGTCTTGGCTGATCATACATGTTAAAACCAGTGGAAATGCGTGTTAGATATAGGAGGTGGGGCTGAAGGAGGGTGGTGAAGGGGAAAGTAAAAATAGGAATCATGTAACTATAAAAATTTTTCTAAAGAAATAAAATATTTAAATCTTGTTCAAAAAAAAAGAAAACAACAAATTGTGGGGAAAATCTTTATAACAAAAACCTCTGACAAAGGTCTTATTTCTCAAAATTATAAGGAGCTAAAGCAATTGTACAAAAAAAAAAAAAATCAAGCCATTTCCCAATTGATAAATGAGCAAGGGACATAAATAGGCAATTTTCAGATAAAGAAATCAAAACTACCAATAAGCACATGAAAAAGTGTTCTAAATCTCTTATAATTAGAAAAATACAAATCAAAACTCAGAGGTACCACTTCACACCTAGCAGGTTGGCTAATATGACAACAAAAGAAAGTAATAAATGTTGGAGAGGATGTGGCAAAATTGGGACACTAATGCATTGCTGGGGGAGTTGTGAATTGATCCAATCATTCTGGAAGGCAATTTGGAATCATGCCGAAAGGCATACACAGAGATGGATACACTATGGCACAACTGAACATAATAGACTTCTATACTAGAAGCAATGCAATGATCCAGGACAATTCTGAGGGTCCTATGAGAAAAACGCTATCCACATCCAGAGAAAGAGCTGTGGGAGTAGATATACAGAAGAAAAACAACTGCTTAACCACATGGGTCCATGTGGATATGACTGGGGAATGAAGACTCTAAACCAGTGATTCCCAAAGTGGGCACTACCGCCCCCTAGTGGGTGTTGCAGCAATCCCATATTGTTTTCCAATTTTCCCAACAGTTTTTGTCAAATAGTGCATTTTTGTCCCAAAAGTTAGGCTCTATGGGTTTATCATACACTGTCTTGCTGACGTCATTTACCCCAAGTCGATTCCACTGATCCTCCCTTCTGTCTCTTAGCCAGTACCATATCTTTTTGATGACCGTAGCTTTATAGTATATTTTAATATCTGGTACTGCTAGGCCACCTTCCTTCATGTTTTTTTTCATTATTTCCTTTGATATTCTTCATCTTTTGTTCTTCCAAATGAACTTTTTTATAGTTTTTTCTAATTCAGTAAAAAAATTTTTTTGGTAGTTTGATAGGTATGGCACTAAATAGGTAAATTAATTTGGGTAGAATGGTCATTTTTATTATGTTAGCTCGTCCTACCCATGAGCAATCAATGTTTTTCCAATTGTTTAGATCTAGTTTTAATTGTTTGGAAAGTTGTTTAATAGTTGTTTTCGTATAATTCCTGTGTTTGTTTTGGTAGATAGATTCCTAAGTATTTTATATTGTCTAGGGTGATTTTAAATGGTATTTCTCTTTCTACCTCTTGCTACTGTGATGTGTTGGAGATATATAGAAAGGCTGATGATTTATGTGCACTTATTTTGTATCCTGCAACTTTGCTAAAGTTGTTGATTATTTCTATTAGCTTTTTAGTTGATTCTCTAGGATTTTTTAAGTAGACCATCATACCATCTGCAAAGAGTGATAGCTTAGTCTCCTCATTGCCTATTTTAATACCTTCAAATTCTTTTCCTTCTCTAATTGCTACTGCTAGTGTTTCTAGTACAATGTTAAATAATAGAGGCAATAGTGGGCATCCTTGTTTCATGCCTGATCTTATTGGGAAGGCTTCTAATTTATCCCCATTACAGATGATGCTTGTTGATCATTTTAGATATATACAGTTTATTATTTTTAGGAAAGGTCCTTCTATTCCTATACTTTCTAGTGTTTTCAATAGGAATGGATGTTATATTTTGTCAAAGGCTTTTTCAGCATCTATTGAGGTAATCATGTGTTTTTTGTTGGTTTGCTTGTTGATATGGTCAATTATGTGAATGGTTTTCCTGATGTTGAACCATCCTTGCATTCCTGGTATAAATCCCACCTGATCATAATGAATAACCCTCGTGATCACTTCCTAGAGTCTCTTTGCTAGTATTCTGTTTTTTTTTGTTTTGTTTTGTTTTGTTTTGGTATCTATGTTCATTAAGTAAATTGGTCTGTAATTTCTTTCTCTGTTTTTAATCTACCTGGCTTTGGGACCAGTACTATATTAGTATCATAAAAGGAGTTTGGTAGAACTCCTTCTTTACTTATTATGTCAAATAGTTTGTATCGTATGGGAATTAGTTGTTCTTTAAAGGTTTGATAGAATTCCCTTGTGAATCCATCTGGTCCTGGGGATTTTTTCTTAGGGAGTTCTTTGATGGCTTGTTCAATTTCTTTTTCTGATATGGGATTATTTAAGTATTCTATTTCTTCTACTGTTAATCTAAGCATTTTATATTTTTGTAAATATTCATCCATCTCACCTAGATTGCTATATTTATTGCCATACAATCTCGCAAAATAGTTTTTAATGATTGCCTTGATTTCCTCTCCATTAGAGGTGAGTTCTCCCTTTTCATCTTTAATACTCATGATTTGATCACTAGCATACACCACAGTTTGTTCAGCCATTCCCCAATTGAAGGGCATACCCTTGTTTTCCAGTTTTTTGCCAACACAAAAATCTCGGCTATAAATATTTTTGTACAAGTCTGTTTATATTAAGTCTAACTTAAAAGATAATTGAAAGGATGAAAATCAAGTGACCAGTTAGCTTTTTTTTCTTTTTTTTTTCCCTGCTTTGCAGACCATATCATGAGGTATAAGCTAAGGAGGCAGGAAAAGGGTTAAGATGTATAGATTCATCCCTGCTCCAAAGAAAAAAACTAATAAACTGGAGGAATTCCATGTGAACTGGAAAGACCTCCAGGAACTGATGCAGAGTGAAAGGAGCAGAGTCAAAAGGACACAGAGACCAATACACTATAGTAAAATAGAATGTAATGGACTTCTGTACTAGCAGCAATGCAATGATCCATAACAATTCTGAGGGACTGATGGAAAAGAACCCTACCCACATTCAGAGGAAGAACTACAGGAGAGGAAACACAGAAGAAAAGCAACTGCTTGAACACATGGGTTGAGGCAGACATGAATGGGGATGTAGAC
>NW_025399566.1:0-2121 GCF_016433145.1 Gracilinanus agilis
CCTTCTGTCCTCTGACACCAGAGTGAAAGCCCTCCATCACGACTTCCCACTTGAACTATTCCAGGAGCCCGCTGGTGGATCTCCCTGCCCCGAGTCTCTCTGCACTTCAGCCTCTCCTCCACTCAGCTGTGAAATGAATCTTCCTAAAGTGCAGACTTGACTGGCACCCCCTTCCCCATTCAATAACCGCCAGCAGCTTCTTACAATCTCCAGAAGCAAACAGAAAATCCTTTGTCTGCTTTTTTATACCCCGGCCCCCTCCTTCCTTTTGAGTCTCTCCTGTTTACTCCAGTGACACTATCCTCTTGGCTGTTCCTCCCCTCAGATCTTCCTTCTCATCTTCACTTCTGGCTTCCTTCAAGTCCCTGCTGAAATCCTGCCTTCTAGGGGTAACCAGGCCCGGAGACAAGAGGTCCTGGGTTCCAATCTGGCCTCAGACACTTCCTAGCTGTGGGACCCTGGACATGCCACTGAACTCCCATTGCTCAGCCCTCCCTGCTCTTCTGCCTTGAAGCCCATACTCAGTATCAATTCTAAGACAGAAGGGAAGGGGTTAAAAAATCGCCTATTGGTGATTGAGTTTCACTGCTTCTAAGTATAAGGATTTTAAATAAACTACCTTCTACACTACAGGAAGCCTTTAGTAATGTGTCTTAATCTGAAGGCCCTCCTTCTGTTCATGATTTCCTATTTATCCTATCTATGGCTTGTTTGCATGTTGTCTCCCTCACTTGACTGGGAGCTCCTTGAGGCAAGGGACTGTCTTTCACCTTTCTTTGATCCCCATGACTTAGCATGAGAGCTGGCACACAGTAGGCTCCCTATTAAATAGTTGATGTCTTAGTCTGATTCTTCCTGAGTGCTACAGCCATATATATACTTCCTATATGCGTAATGTGACCCTTCAGCAGGCAAACCCTGGCCACATTTCTTCCCTATGTTGCCCCTTTGGGCAACTTCTGGCCACAATTATTCTTTTTTTAACTCCTTCCCTTTTGTCCTAGAATCAATACTGTGTATTAGTTCCAAGGCAGAAGAGCAGTAAGAGATGGGTCAGTGATGGTGGATCTTTGGCACGGGTGCCAAAGATGGTATGCAGAATGCTCTCTTTGGGCACTCGGGCCACCTTCCCCCCCCCCCCCAGTTCATTACTGAAAAGGCAGAGGGACTCAGGTGGAGCTGCTCCCCTCCCCCTCTCTAGCACACTTGATGACATTTTTTTACATCTCCTACCCCTCTGCCCAGCAGCCCAATGGGAACTCTTCTTCCCTCCCCTGTCTAGTGTAAGAAGGGATTGGGATGTGGCACTTGGTTTGGGGGGCTGTGTGTGGCACTCAGTCTTTGGAATCTGGTAAGGCACTCAGTCTAGGGGGTGGGGTGGGGGCAGAGCCTGATACTCTGTCTCTAAAAGGTTTGCCATCATTGGACTAGGCAATGGGAGTTAAGTGACTTGTCCAGGGTTACACAGCTAGGAAGTGTCTGAGGCCAAATTTGAATGCAGATTTGAATAAAAAATTCAATTCAAAAATTGAATAAAAAAGGTTTAAAAAAAACCTTTACTTCCATCTTAGAATCAGTACTGTGTGGTGGTTCCGAGGCAGAAGAACCATAAGACCCAGGCAATTGGGGTGAAGTGACTTGCCCAGGGTCACACAACTATGACATGTCTGAGGATTGGAACCCAGGACCTCCACATATATTCTTTTTCTTTTAAAACCTTCACCTTCCATCTTGGAGTCAATACTGTGTATTGGCTCCAAGGCAGAAGAGCGGTAAGGGCTAGGCAATGGGGGTCAAGTGACTTGCCCAGGGTCACCCAGCTGGGAAGTGTCTGAGACTAGATTGGAACCCAGGACCTCCCATCTCTAGGCCTGACTCTCCATGTGTAATTTGGGAAAATATTAAAATGTTCTTTTCTTTAAAAATCCAAAAGAAACAACCAGCAGTATGCTTTCAGAAAAACCTAGATGGGGCAGCTGGGTAGCTCAGTGGACTGAGAGTCAGACCTAGAGATGGGAGGTCCTAGGTTCAAACCCGGCCTCAGCCACTTCCCAGCTGTGTGACCCTGGGCAAGTCACTTGACCCCCATTGCCCACCCTTACCAATCTTCCACCTATGAGA
>NW_025399567.1:0-11344 GCF_016433145.1 Gracilinanus agilis
TCTAGACCGGTTTTCTTGGTCTGTCAGTCTCTCATTGAGATATTTCACGTTTCCTTCTATTTTTTCAGTCTTTTGACTTTGTTTTATTTGTTCTTGTTGTCTTGAGAGATCATTAGCTTCTAATTGCTCAATTCTAGCCTTTAGGGATTGGTTTTCGGCTATGATCTTTTGATTTTCTTCTGTAATCTTCTGGTTTTTGGCTACGATCTTCTGGTTTTCGGCCATAATCTTGTGGTATTCCTTTTCAATCTGCACATTTCTCGTGTTCAATTTGCTTATTAGTTCATTTGGTTTCTGAGCCTCACTTTCCATATGCAAGATTCTACCTTTTAAACAGTTATTTTCTTGCCAGATCTCTTCCATTTTCCTCAAAATCTCAGTTTTGAACTCTTCCATAGCTTGTGAGGAGTTTTCCTTATTTGAAGAGGGTCCAGATGCTTGTTTGTTCTCCTCCTCTGTTTGCTCAGTTGTCTGGATTTTCTCTGTGTAAAAGTTGTCGAGTGTTAAAGACTTCTTTTTCTTGTTGTTAGTCTTTCTCTTCTGAACTTCCTGAGACTTGGTAGTCATCTTTATCCCAGCAGCTTCTCAGGTTTATTCTTCTGCTCAGGGTCTGTCCACAGTCTATTGGCTCCTGAGGTCTGAGTTCTGGTTTTTTCCAAGGTCAAGCCCCCTGGTGGACCCACTTGCTTGATCCTCTGCTGGAGGTTCCTTTACAAGTCTTAGGGCGCTGCTTCCACAGTCGTACACCTGTCCACACTGGTTCCCCTCTCAGGGTTTCAGAGCTTTAGCTCCTGGCTGTGTCTGCCTCCACCCCCACCTCCTGCCGCGCCTGAGCTCTGAGCCTGCGTTCTGCCCCTTGCTTCCACTCTTTCTCCCGCCCTCAGATTTCGCATGTGTTCTTTTGCTTATTGGGGTCCTAAATCTTTCTGCTCTCAGGAACAGGCCCCAGAGCTGCCAGAGATTCGATGGGTGCCCCAAACTTGCTCTATTTCTTTTTAGCTGGCTTTGGCGCTATAGGTGTTCTGTGTGGAGGGGGTGAGGGTGGGGTGGTTACTCAGCCCGCGATTTAGTGAGAGCTGTTTCACCCCTTTATAGCATGGAAATGCCTCAATTCCATGTACCTTCCACACTGTGCCCTGTTGTGGGGTTCCTCCATTCATGTGGACTTGTTTTTATGTCCCCTTGAGGAGTTTTGTGTGTTTAGGTCAGGAGAGGTTAAGAGCTGCTTCTTACTCTCCCGCCATCTTAACCTGGAACTCCCTTTTGCTACTTTTTAAGGAGGAGACAAAACTGGAAAATATTAATAGCAACAGAACAACAAAGGCAATAGAGTTTAATAGAGTTTAAGGTGCACCTTCTTCTGCCACATGTGGAGGAGCAGTAGCACCTTGAGTTGTGCTTGGACGAGCTCCACTTTGAAGATATTCTTTACGGTGTCATTTGTTATGGATTATCTGTCTGATTATCAGTTGTGAAATTCTGATTCCCATAGTTATCAGTCATGAAATTGCGCTTCCTAGAATTATTGTTTCTTAAATTATTTTTGTTCCTATAGTTGTTATTATTTCCAATCAATCATAAAAACTCCTGCAATTCATCATTAAATGGCCCTTCTTGTTACGGAAGTGGCAGGTCAGAGATTGGTAATTAGACTCTCAGAGAGTGGCAAGTATTATTGGTGTAGTATCTTTCCTGTTTTTATTTTTTATTTTGTAATGATTTCAGTTCTTTTTGTATGGTATCTAATAGGTCATTAGTTTGTACCTTTGTCTCTTGATGTCCTTTAGTGACATAAACAGCTATTTTCCCTAATTCATCCAGATCCATTTCTTGCCATTTGGGACAATGCATCTTAAAGTAATTCTGGACCACTCTGCTATAATTATTTACAAATTGTAGCCTTATTTGTTGTATTCCTTGCTCTGTTGGTAAATCCAAATCCAAATATCTAGCTCCCAATTCAAACTGAGAGGGAGTTTCATCATCATTTTGCATTAGGCAATCAAATTGCTTCCAGTTGTCTGGACAGTCTGCACATTCTTTCATTGCTTTTCAATATTACAGCATTAGCATTATTTAGCTGCAAATATTCCTCTAGATTGTTATAATCCCATTTCTGGTCCTCACATGGCCAGTATGCTGCATTTAATCCTCCTGCCTTATTTAAATGAGAGATGATTTTGTTTCTCTCTCTTTCTGTCAGGAAGAACTTGAGTAATTTTTCCACCTCCTCATAAGAAGTATTGTATTGGAAAATTATATCTTCTATCCTTTTCATTATAGCTATAGGTTCATCATTATAACATAGAATATATTTCTAAAACTCTTTGGTATCATGAGGAGTGAATGGAGAATGGTGTGTTAAATTTATCACAACCCCAGATCTGACTAATGTAGGCATTTCCCTTAAGGGGAAAAAGCCATCATAGGAATCAGAATTAGAATCAGAATCATAGAATGGTTTTGGGGTCTTTTTAGTAATTTTTGTGCTTTCCAAGAGAGAACAGATCTTCTTAGGTGTTTGTGTGCTTACTGTAGCATTATGTGTCTTTTGAGTTGTTTGTGTGTTTGTCTCAGCAGTATTGGTAGGAACTGGTATGCTATGGACTGGGGCTGGTTGTGGGTTGGGAGAAGGGACAGGAGAGGATGGGGTGTCAGGAGAAGGAGGAGGGGAGGGAGAGTTGGTCAGAAGATGCACAAGATGAGAGAAGAGTTTCATTAGAGCGGTCTCTATTTCAGGAGAAATAGGATTTTCCTCCCTGAGTATTTCAGGAACAGCCTTGCTAAATTTGGAATCAGATTTTTGAATTTGACCATCCTTTTCCTTTCCCTGCATTGTGCATAGAGTATTAGAAATTTTCCATTGGATTTGTTCTGCTGCTTGGATGTTGACTTGCATTTTTCTATTTGCAGTGTTTTGCATCATCATATTAAAAATTAGGAAAATATTCCATAATAACATCAGAAGGAGGAGGCTGTCCAATTTGGCAAAAGCCAAAAGATTCTCCTATATAGAAGAAAACATGTTGGGAGGCTTCTATTTTTTTATTTAATTAGCTAGCCTTTATTTATTCAGTTTCCTTTAATTCTAAATTTTTTGTATTTAATTTCTTATTTCTTTTTTTTTATTTAACTGTGCTTATTTGCATATTCATTTATTTGTTTTTAATTATTTATTTCATTTCAGCGGGAAAATATTATTATTATTATTTTAATGTATTATTATCAGTGCTATCAAGGTTCTGCTCTCCAATGGCAGAAAGAGAGCTCTTCAAGCTTCCCTTGGTTCTGTCCTCCAATGGCAGAAAGGTAGCATTGCAGATTAGGAGAAAAAGGGAGGAGGGAAGGAGCTCCATGCTCAGTGCTGACATCTAGTGGCCAAGGCAGTACTGCAGCTCAGTAAGGAGAAGGGAGGGGCAAGCAATGAAATGTATGAACTAGGGAAGCCAAAGAAAGCTGTCAGGTTGATAAGCAAGGTAAGTGAGATTTTTTAATGTTTGGGATTTTGGGATCTAGGTTTTCCTGCCAGCGGACAGCTGGGAACAGATCTTGCTTTCCCACCACTGGTAGATTGCTTGCTGAGTCTTTTGCTGCTGGCTGGGTTTTTCCTAGAGGATGAGGGTTTTTGCGGGCTAGTGAGGGCTTGGGGATTGGGTGATGGATTTGGATCCCCTGCCAAGGCACAGGTGCTGGGCAAGAGAAAAGTCCATTATTTTCACCCCTGCTTGGTTTTCCAGTGAGACCCCATGCTGAATTTTAGCCCTGCTGGGGCAAGGGGAATTAGGGTTTAGGCTCTTTGTCTGGGGTTTGGGGTATTTAGCTCTAGGAGCCAGGCAGGGGTTTATTAGGGGAAGAGATCCCCTGCTGGACTGGGTTTGGGCAAGAAAAAAAAAATTTTTGCTTACCCTTAGGTAGTAAGGCAGGCAGGATCAGGACCCATCTGAAGAGTTGCCAAAAAATGTGTGGTGAAAATGAAGGGAGGAAAGTAGGATGGTAGAATGGGTGAGATAAAGGAGAGAATAGAGGAAGGGAAAGGAAGGTAGCAATCCCCAGACCCGACAGGGGGAAATTGACTGGAGCTCTCAAATGAATGATCAGAGAGCAACTTTAGGGTTTGGATAGCTAGGATTTATTTTAATTAGAAAGGGAAAGGTCTACTGAAAACTAGGAGGTAGGAATAAAGGGAAAAATGGGCCCAGAGAGAGATCAGGGTCTCAGGGTACAGAGTTCAGTTCCAGGATCGAAAGAGCAGACCCTTCTGGATAAAGAGAGAGCAGAGCTCAGGGTCCAGAGAGCCCAGCCAGCCTTGAAGGATGAGAGGGAGAAAAGGAGCCAAAATTTCCCTTTTATAATTTCCCTTACACCTCCCCATAGGAAGTGGGAGGTGTCAGGGAAAGTTGTAGCAGAGAGAGTTCTCTTAGATGTAGTCTTCCAGGGCTTACAATAATTTGACTTTTTAATATTTAATTCTTTTAGAAACATTTTCCATGGTTACATGATTCTTATTTTTACTTTCCCTTTCACTCCCCTTTACTACACTCCCCCATATCCAATGCCCATTTCCACTGGTTTTAACATGTGTTATCAATCAAGATTTATTTACATATTATTGATAGTTACATTGTATGTAGTTTAATGTCTACATCCCCAAATATGCCCGCATGAACTGATGCGTTCAAGCGGTTGTTTTTCTTCTTTGTTTCTACTCCTGCAGTTCTTCCTCTGAATGTGGGTAGTGTCCTTTTCCATAAATCCCTCAGAATTGTCCTGGGTCATTGCATTGCTGCCAGGACAGAAATCCATTTGCCCCAAGCCAAACTCCATTAGCTAAGTATGCACAATGATTTTTTTTTCTTATCCTTTGCTTCCTTTCAGGAGTATGCATTTTTAAGATCAACTTTTTTCACCAAAGACAAGTTCAGGACAGAAATTGGTCCATACTTCAACCGTAATTTGTCTGTAATGTCAGCTCTTCTATTCCCTGATTCCACTGATCTTTGTATTTTGCTGTGGGCTCTGCAATAAGTAACTGAAACTTGGGCTGGTAATTGGAGATCTTTTAACAGCTCACTTATTAAAGTGCCATATGCTATCTGTTTGCCATTAGATGTTATGAAGCCTCGGGTTTTTTCAGAGTTTGCTATAATGATACACTACTCCAAAAGCATACCAGGAGTCAGTGTAAATGTTAACTCTCCAATTTTTGGCCAATCTTTGAGCGTGTATCAACCTGACCAATTCTGCCCCTTGAGCACTCATAGTAGATGGTAGGGATGAGTACCAAAGGGTTTCAGAGGATGTCATTACTGCTGCACTGCTAAAGCTTGTCTCTCCATTCACTCTGTTATCCTTTGAACCACAAACCCCTAGATCAGGAGTTTTCTCATCAATTCTGTCAGGGAATGTTTGATAGACAGTTTCTATTTCCTCCAACACCTCTGGTACACCTCCCAACTCAGAAGCTGTCTGGAAATCACTATCTAGCCCTCCAGTCTGTGTGGCTGAAGTCGGTTGATTTGTGTCTCCAATCACTGAACAGACTTCAATGATGTTATTATTGAACACTCTAGTCACTGGAGATGACAACTGATCACTCTCCCTTCCCTGAGCTCCTGGCTTGAATTCATCAGCTAAGGGGTTGAGAAAGCTAGATGAAGAATTCTCTGAGTGGTGGCCAGCAGCCAGAAACTCAGTGGGCTGCTCTGGCAAAGTCAAGCCTCTTCCAAAATTCTGTTTGATTTGATCTCTAACTTCATGTTGGTTTTTCATGCCTAAAGCAAGAGAATGGGTTTGGACTTTGGGATTTGACTCTTCCAGGTTTACTAATGATACTCCTACCTGAATACATTGTAAATCCCTGTCACTTTTTTTTTCTTTCTCAATGTTAACCTGTTTTTTTTAATTTGGAATAAAGAGAGGAGCTTGAAATTCTGATGACTTCAACCAAGATTGCAAAGCTTCTGGAGGCAAGTGTTGCAGAACCTTGGAAGGTCCCTATGCTTCTCATCCAAGCCTTTTGTGGTGGAATGAGAAAGAAAACCCCTTTTATAGTCATCATGAATTGTCCCATAAATATCTTTGGTATTTGCATTATGTCCTCCCATTCTTGGTCTTCTGCCACAGAAATATTGTTGTTTTCTGTGCAGCATTCTAGAGACATATGTTCATCCCAGAGAATCATTCACTACACCCAGACTAGTAATACACACATCCCTGTCATTACCATAAGTCATTTTTTTTATTTAGAAGCTTTGGTTCATAAGGATTTTGGAATCGCATCCTGAGCCAAATATTTCTCCATTTGATCAAGAGATGTAGACTGGCTTTACCTCTTGCATACATGATTATAATATTGACTGTCATGCTTGGTGCCCTCAAACTTTCATGAATTTTTGGACCATTTTGAGTTATAGAAAGTTCTTTTGCCATTCCTGTTTCTCTGACTGGAGTTGTTATTAGCCCTGCGAAAGTCTGTCTGTTGCTTATATATACAGATTTGTACCATGTGACCTACATTGCCACACAGCTGGCATTTTGGAAAATAGGTTTTAGGCTTGGAGACACTAGCAGGTTGCCTGGACTGACTACACCCCTTGCTGGCCTGGAGGGTGAAGTTCTTAATTTCTTCAATTTCTTTCTCCTTCCTAGCCTGCTTTAGCAGTCTCTTGAGGTCAGCTATCACTGAGTCTTTTTCTGAATCTGACTGTCTGGATATCCTGACTTCCTTTTGTCTTGAGTCATGTATATAAGATGCATGTTGCCTGATATCTTCTAGTGGCAATGATTCCGAACAAGGACAGTTCTACCTAAAAAATTCTGGACCAGCAGTGAAGCACCCTTCACAAACTGCCTTCTGATATGATCAATGTTTTCTGGGGCATGCACATCTCTGAGGCCTAATATTGTCTCAGCTACCTCTATTACCCTGTCAAGGCAGCTGCTAGGGTGTTCTTCTTCCCCTGCCTCAGTTCCTTAAATTTTTGCCACAATTTTGGTATTTTGGCATGCAGACACATTGTCTCAAGTAAATCTGTCCTGCATTGGACAAGGTATCTCATATTAGTGTGTGATTTTAACTGTAGGTCATGGTGGACGATAGGCCATACAGTGAGATTGGGGCTCAAGTGAGTCTCAGCCAAAAATTTCTCTTTTTCAGAGGGGGAGTAAAACTCCCCCCAAAGAAACTCTACATCATCAAACCTGGGGTAAAAGAGTGTGAAGACACACTTCATTTCTTTTATGATATTGAAAGGTAAGAGGAAGAACTTGGGGAAACACATCCTGAGCACTTCTAAATCATTAGGGGTAAAGGCCTTATAAGATTTGACATGGACATTACCCTCTTCAGGTTGCAGAATGTTTCTGTCAACTATAGGTAGTACAGATACCGTGGTCTCAGTACTTGGTTCTGCAGTCAGAGTTTGGGTGTCCTTAACAGCTTGTGGTTTTTAGCTTGAGTTGGTAGCCCCTAAATACTTTATACAATCTCCAATTGGAGAATTGTATGCTTGTCCAATTCTTTCCCTTCCCTGTTTTTTTGAGGACTTAGAATAATAACTTCATATTTTCTACAATTTCTAGGGAGGCAGAGTCAGGTTTTACATTGCAAGTAGAGCCAAAAGCAGCCAAAGATGTGAGAGGACTCTCTTCAGGATTATTAAGGATTGCACAATAATAAAAACCAGAGCCATCGCCGTGGCTATAAAACATATAAATTCTGCCAGTGTTATGTCATACCATTTGTAAAAATCATACGGTTGTTGCATTTGGTGAATGAACTAAGGCACTTTGTGAAACCAAAAATCAAGTGCTCCCTGCATAAAAAACCAGAAAAGCATGGAGAAACTAGAGACTATAAACAACACTTTATCAAAGCCTATTTTCAGTATCCTTTGTAGGTGATTAACCTAGCTCTGCTTGCCAAACTGTAATAAGGGGGTAATGTGGCTGATAATAGGGGAGCTAGTGGTACAAGTGAGTCACGTGGGCCAGGGAGCCTGTAACTCCTGTAGCTGGTGATTTGAGACTACCAGGGATGTGAAGCCTGAGTTGTCATGCCCAGTCAGTTTCCCTGCTTTCAGTAGGTTCCTTTAAGGTGGGGAGTGAGGAACCCCTCCCGGCTGGAGTGAAAGCAGAACCCAACAGGAAGTGAAGCTCACACACTTTTTGAATAAAATGATTTTTTGCCAAGTATTTCCTTTGGAGTCAAATGGTGGTTATTCTCTCTCCTCAGCCACTTAGCCCAGGGTGATGTTATAAATAACTATAGAAGCTCACAGTTTCAGGCTAAGAGTTTATTTAAACACAAAAGGGAAAACTGAGGAAAGAGGCTTTAGGATCCAGAGAAACTGTTGCTAAGGGCAACAGGCCAGTGCTGTCAATGGACCTAGAAGGTAAGATCAGGCTGATGGAAACAGTCCCTGAGCCAGAGGTAATTTTCACTGCCCTGATGTTATGTGATCCATCAACTAGACAGATGAAGTTGATGAAATGGTTTAGTGGTGTCCCTGCTGCTAGGATGGCCTAATCTAATTTCCTGCCCATGTTCTGACTCCCTTGATTCATCTGAGGTCCCCAAGGGAAGTCAAGGGGTAGGTGGGTGTCTGGGTGAAGGTCAAGGAAATCAGAACCCCCGGGTTGATTTTACAGTAGTATTTATAGTCCCAGCTCAAATTGTCAGGTCTTGGGACTGACACCTGCAGGAAAAAAGTTCCATTCTCTTGACAGATCACCTAGGTTAATTTTGCAAATGCAAGAGATTGTTGAGAGCCATAGGATGTAGAGAGCCATTGGAGAAACAGGGTCAAAATTAGGGCCTGTTATCCGGATTCCCTACATGACCAATCCAGGCTGAGGCAGTCTTTGTGTTTGGTCCTGGTCACCTGAGCCCTGAAAAGCTCTGGTACCAGCAGGTAGATTAATCCAAAAAAACTTGACCCCTCTAAGAGACTATTAGGAGTCATTTAGAGAAACAGAGTCTGTAATAGATGTTTTATCTAAATCCCATTACTAAATCATCAGCAAGTAAAAGTGTGTGTATGGTTTTTTCTGTACTGCATGTCAGATGCAGATAGAATATCTAAGGTAAAAATCTGAGGCTCCTCTTTTGACTCATTTTTAGATCCCCACATTTTCTCAATATTCTTATTGGAAAGCTTTGAGTCCATAACCAGACCAGCAGCTACTGAGTTAACAATTCCTCTCCTTGACAATTTCTCTCCTTGATAATTAAGAAGCCTGAATCCTAAAAATATATATTACTTAGATAAAGACTAGAGCCAGACAATTTAGTCCAGACTATCTGACCAGGTGCAGATCTGTAAATCAAGGCAGAACGCAATTAGTAAACATCTCCATGAAATTTATTTCTGCTTCCAGAATTATCCCCTACTAATAGGTGGTTGGAATTTGGCCCTTGTCCTTGCACCCATATCTCTATTTCTTAGACTTTAATGGATTGTGTATGATTTGTAACCCCTTCACAGCTGTGACTCTTTCTTTGTGTTCTTTGTTTGAAACTAGTATAAAATAAAGTCCAAAATCCCATAGCGTTGGATCAGCATGGGCTAACCACTAGTTCGGCTGTTCTCAGTTTCTTTTTCCTGTCTTAGCAATCTGACGCCATAAAACACCACTCAGAACCCTTACCATATAGAGCTGGTCCTCTATAAGAGATCTTGCATAAATCCTGCATTACAGTAGCTCATCTTTCACTTTTTTACCTCGTTTTCAAGCTGGTCAATTTTGACTTTCAAGATACTATTTTGCAAAAGTCATGCTTTAGCCAGACAGGGTCTTGGGGACTAGGCAGTGTTGGTGCAGTTGAATGAGCTCAGCCCGAGATTCAGATGGTTTTCACAGAGGCTGTCCTGCTGCCACCTAGTGATTTATTTTATTTATACCTTTTCTATCTTAAGATTACATACAGGGTAGCTATGGATATTCCATAATCAACATACGTCTTTTCTTGGAGATATTGAACAAGCCATACACCATACTTGTTACCAACATCCGTGTTACTAATAACTTTTTTTATTCCCCAGTAAACTGCAATATTTTTTAAGATGTTTACTTGTGCCCTTGGCCATGGGGTGGAGAAAGCACTCCAGACTGTGGAATGAGATGTACCAGGCTTTGAAGGCAATTTCTCTATTTATCATCCATTGTTAACTACTGAATCAGGTATCACGGAGGGGGGGACATTTGGAGGTTGTGATTGTTTTTTCATGCACTTGTGTATGTAAGTTAGGGTTTTCAAGTCTTTAACATGAACTCACTATTTGCTGGTTTGTGATATGGAGACTTAAGGAGAATTTCTGTATTATTACATTTAAAGGTGGGGCTTTTCTGAGGAGTTGGAGGAGGCTTGTAAGGGTTCTAATAATAGCGTGTAGTGAAAGTGAAGGGAGGAAGGTAGGAGGATTCGAGGAATGGGATAAAGGAGAGACCACTTTTTGGTCACTGTGCATTTGACCCAATTAGGCACACAGTTGAATGCTCTTTCCTGGAGCTCTGCCCTGAACCCCTGGCAGAAAGATCTGGACCTCTGTTAGTACTATAAGTCTCCCCAAACTGCGATGTATGTCCTCACCATGGAGTGAGACTGGGAATGCTTGTCTTCCTCTAAGCTCATACAGATTAGCCCACTTCTGCCCTGGGATTCAATTCTGGACTTCAACATAGGTTCAAAACTTCAGGGGATGTGGGTTGACTTTGACCTCTATTGCCCAGGCAAACTTTCTCAGGGTCTGAATATTGGTTTGTGCTTAGTTTCTGAACCTAGACCTGCAAATGTGGGGTAGAAGTGTGTGGTTTACTCTTGACTTGCTCTTCACTCCCTGCTATCATCTTCCTGATTGTCTACCCCTCTCAATGTAGGTCCCCCAATTGAAGGACAAAAGGTCAAGAATATCAAGGAAATCAAAGGAAACATGTAGAATATCAAGGAAATCAAAGGAAACATGTAGAAGTTAGATGGCCTCGCAGCTGAAAAATCAAATGGAGGATAAATGGAATATATCGAATCCATAAAACACAGTAGACCATAGTAATCAACTTTTGAAAAACTAAAACATTCCAGCTTTTGAGATAATGATCATTTCAACCAGATTCCACCTCCATTCCCAAGTATAAAATTCACTCATTCAACAAACATTGAGGGGGCTAGTGACATGGGGTAGGTGTGAAATGGCTTCCTGAAATATTTCCTGGCCTAGGTGGGGGCTCTTGAATAAGGTAGCAAACAATGACAAAGCAGTAGAGAATAATAACGTGTCTATTGGTATTTCTGTCTATATCTGTCTCTATACCTTTTTATTTCCCTTTCCCTTTCTCTCTCTCTCTC
>NW_025399568.1:0-2835 GCF_016433145.1 Gracilinanus agilis
CCTCTATTATTCAACATAGTACTAGAAACACTAGCAGTTGCAATTAGAGAAGAAAAAGAAATTGAAGGTATCAAAATAGGCAAGGAGGAGACTAAGCTATCACTCTTTGCAGATGTTATTATGGTCTACATAAAAAATTCTAGAGAGGGGCAGCTGGGTAGCTCAGTGGTGTGAGAGTCAGCTCTAGAGACAGGAGGTCCAAGGTTCAAACCCGGCCCCACCCACTTCCCAGCTGTTTGACCCTGGGCAAGTCACTTGACCCCCATTGCCCACCCTTACCAATCTTCCACCTTTGAGACAATACACCAAAGTACAAGGGTTAAAAATAAATCCTAGAGAATCACCAAGAAGCTTGTAGAAATAATCAACAACTTTAGATAAGTTGCAGGATACAAAATAAATGCACATAAATCATCAGCATTTCTATACATTTCCAACACACGAGAGCAGCAAGAAATAGAAAGAGAAACACCATTTAAAATCATCCTTGAAAATATAAAATACTTAGGAATCTATCTATCAAAACAATCAGCAATTATATGAAAACAACTACAAAACACTTTCCAAACAAATAAAACTGGATTTAAACAATTGGAAAGCCATTGATTGCTCATGGGTAGGACTAGCAAACATAATAAAAATGACAATTCTACCCAAATTAATTTACCTATTTAGCACCATACCTATCAAGCTACCAAAAAACTGCTTTATTGAATTAGAAAAAACTATAACAAATTTCATTTGGAATAACAAAAGATCAAGAATATCAAGGGAAATAATGAAAAAAAATGTGAAGGAAGGGGCCTAGCAGTATGAGATATTAAACTATACTATAAAGCAGCAGTCATCAAAACAATATACTACTGGCTAAGATAGAGACGAGGATCAGTGGAATAGACTTGGGGTAAATGACATCGGCAAGACAGTGTATGATAAACCCAAAGAGCCCAACTTTTGGGACATGTACCCAGTATTTGACAAAAACTGTTGGGAAATTTGGAAAACAATATGGGAGAGATTAGATCTAGATCAACATCTCACACCCTACACCAAGATGAATTCAGAATGAATATAAAGAGGGAAAATATAAATAAGTTAAGTGAACACAGAAGAGTATACTTGTCAGATCTGTGGGAAAGGAAAGACTTTAAAACGAAGCAAGAGTTAGAGAAAATTACAAAATGTAAATTAGATGTTTTTGATTATATTAAACTAAAAAGCTTTTGTACAAACAAAAACAATGTAGTCAAAACCAGAAGCGAAACAACAAATTGGGAAAAAATCTTTACAACGAAAGACTCTGACAGGGGTCTAATTACTCAAATATACAAGGAGTTAAAAGAAATTGTATAAAAAAAATCAAGCCATTCCCCAACTGATAAATGGGCAAGAGACATGAATAGGCAATTTTCAGGTAAAGAAATAAGAAGTCTCCATAAGCACATGAGAAAGTTTTCTAAATCTCTAATAATTAGAGAAATGCAAATCAAAACAACTCTGAGGTATCACCTCACACCTAGCAGATTGGCTAAAATGAAAGAAGGGGAGAGTAATGAATGTTGGAGGGAATGTGGCAAAATTGGGCCATTAATGTGTTGCTGGTGGAGTTGTGAACTGATCCAGCCACTCTGGCTGCCAATTTGGAATCATGCTCAAAGGGCTAGAAAAGAATGCCTGCCCTTTGATCCAGGCATACCATCGTTGGGTTTGTACCCCAAAGAGATCATAGATAAACAAACTTGTAGGAAAATATTTATAGCTGCGCTTTTTGTAGTGGCAACAAACTGGAAAAGGAGGGTATGTCCTTCAATTGGGGAATGGCTGAACAAACTGTGGTATATGCGGGTGATGGCATACTATTGTGCTAAAAGGAATAATAAACTGGAGGAGTTCCATGCGATCTGGAGAGACCTCCAGGAACTGATGCAAAGTGAAAGGAGCAGAGCCAGAAGAACACTGTACACAGAGACTGATATACTGTGGTAAAATTGAATGTATTGGGCTTCTGTACCAGCAACAATGCAATGACCCAGGACAGCTCTGAGGGATTTATGGTAAAGAATGCTACCCACATTCAGAGGAAGAACTGCAGGAGAGGAAACATATAAGAAAAGCAACTGCTTGAACGCATTGGTCAGGGTGGACATGATTGGGGATGTAGACTTGAAGAGGCAGTGGGGCACAGAGATTGTCTTACAAAGGATGGTTAGTGAATAATATGAAGTCATTTATTAATGAGCACAAAGATTTACCTCAGCAGTGAGAACAAACAGACTCCATTTTTCTCTGACAAAAAAAAATGAAACAAACAGGAACCTCCTATCAAGCAACGTGAAACAAAGATTCTGATGGGACACTGGCCACATCAGTCTTCCGCAAAGCTGACAAATCCAATGCCCGATCCAGCAGCGAGGTGGGTGTGGGGGAACAATGCAGGGGTCTCTGCAGGACCCAGAGAGCCAGCATATGTCATCCTTCTGGAGAAACCAAGGCTCAAAAAGGGAAGCTCATAGACAATCGCCGAGTGCCCACAATGCTGGCAACCTCGAATACCCTCCACACACGTTTTCCTTCTCGCCTGCCTCCCTCCCGCTCTCCAGGTTTCCCTGAATGTGCCTTCTTCCTCTCCACTCTCAATCTCCTCCCCTTTCTAATCAACTCTCTTTCCCTCTCTTTCTTCTTCTCTTTTCCCCTCATTTTCCTTCCCTCCCTTCCTCTTCCTCATTTGTTGTCCCTTTCCCTCTTTTTCCCCTCTTTTTCTTCTTCCCTTTCTCTACCCCTTATTTCTGGTTCCTTCTCTCTCTCTACCCATATCTCTCCTCCTTCCCTCTAACC
>NW_025399569.1:0-1204 GCF_016433145.1 Gracilinanus agilis
ACCCATTTGATTAAGGATCCCGCATCCCCCATTCTGAAGAATCTTCAATAAAATCCAGTCTATCTGACTATAAAAAGGCTCTAACATCATCAGAGCTAGACAGCACCGGCTTGACATTATGCTGAAGATTCCTGAGTCTCTGTCTTCATTTTGCTCTCTTATGTCCTCCCTTTCTTAATCTTTAAACCCTCCAACTCCTATTTCCCTCAGCCCCCAGTTTCCCTTTCAGGTGAACAGCCCACGCAAGAATATCTTGTAGCTGCTGTCAGCTACAATTTCAGTGGCCCAGATGTGAACCTACAACATCTCCAAGGTATGCCTGGTCTGAGAACTGCAGAAAAATGAGCCAGTATTCAGGAGTCACGGTGGGGAAAATAGATACTATGCAGTGAACTGGGGAGAGCCCAAATTAACAAAACCCCTCAGAACAACTTATCCAAGAGAGAAATCTTGGCCACTGGGGTGCAAGTGAAAGTAGCAGACATCCTGGGTCCTGCAGCAGGAGGGGATTTCCCTACTTTGTGTATTCTATGTGTAATCATTCTGCCAGCTGATTCTCCCTACTGAGTATTCAGAATATGTGTTCTAAGCTTCTGGGGTAATTCATTGTTCTGTTGTGTCCCACTCCTGAGGATCCCATTTGGGGTTTTCTTGGCAAAGATGCTGGAGTGGTTTACCATTTCCTTCTCCAGTTTGTTTTACAAATGAGGAGACTGAGGCAAATAAAGTTAAGAGACTTGCCTAGAGTTGCACGACTAGTAAGTATCTGAAACTGGATTAAACCACAGAGGAGTCTTCCTGACTCCAGACCCAGAACTCTATTGCACCATTATGGGAAAATGTTCTACTGCAAATCTTATTGTGCTATTTCATTGAATGCCTTTGCTTTGAACTACTTGAGTCATCTAATGACTAGGGGGAAAGCAAACACATCTTTGAGGATTCATAAGCATTCTGCTTGGATCCACAGAGTACCTTGAACCTGAGGCAGATTGTAGGTTCCTACCTGTCAGTGGAGAATTGTCATAGGTGCTACATATAAAACCTGTAAGGTTGGTTCTGTGATGGAAAGGTGAGAAATGGACAAAGTAGGAGAATGGCAAAGAAAAGGAGATGGTAATAGGAAACAATGAAAGAAGAAAGAGAGGGAAAGAGGGAGGAAGGAAGGAAGGAAGGAAGGAAGGAAGGAAGGAAGGAAGGAAGG
>NW_025399570.1:0-1430 GCF_016433145.1 Gracilinanus agilis
ATCCCCCAAATTCCTGCATAGTGCTGCTCCCAAAATAACAGATGGTTTATAGAAAAACAAACATTGGCATAACAGAGATTAGCCGGAGGCCCCATTTGCTCAGTATGGACAGGCTATTGGAAGGATAGCAAAAAGTCATTGAATTAAGAGAGAACATAGTCAACTCAGTTGCAGGCAAAGCACAGACATTCCCTAAGTTATGTTCCCTCTACTAAGATAAACACTGAGAACTAGGGAACAGACAACTACTACTAAAATTCCTCTTCTTTTCATGCTTCCCCACATGAGATTTTTTTAATCTCTCTTCCCTCCACCACCCTTCCACCTAGGTTTATTTCCCCCTCTACCCAGTTGCTGCTTCTCATCTCCATTGAGAGTCCAAACATGATTTATGGTCTTGGTGGTGATTCAGACAGAAAGAGAGGGAAAGAGGAGGTAGACCAAGTCACTACTCTTCCCTTACTCTCACCATGATCATATTTCCCACCAGATTTAGCACTTGTTAACTCCTATTCCATTTCACTACCACTTACCCAGAAGTCCTATATTGCTCTTCACCCAAAGTCTCTTATGACAAAATGCTCTAGATAGCCAGAAACACTAGTAAACCTTAACTTCACTCCTTCAGGTATAAAAACTTACTATTCATATCTACATGAGAGACTTTGGCTTTCCCTAATGGGCAAAAAGAGAGAAAAGGAAAAGGGATTGGGGAATAGGAGGAAGCCTTTCTACTTCCATATCTCCCTTTTGTTTGAGCAGTAAACCTCTTTTAAAAGGTTCAGGAATATTGATTAATGTTGAGAGTAAAAAAGGATGTTTTAATGTTGAGACTAGGAAATGATAAAAATCCTGGTTGGAAAGATCAAATGGTTTCTGTAGAGAGAGGAGTAAAACAGTGTTGGGGATGTATAGGAAAAAAAAGGAAAAAGACAAGAAGCCAATAAAGGAATTTACACTGAAAAAAAGACTCCAAAGAAAATGCTACTGAGTGAAGATGAGGATAAGATTTACCCTACCTCCCCCCCCCACCCCGCGACACCCCCCCACTCCCATCATAGTGCGTCAGAGTGCCTGAGGACATGAAATTCTCTACAGAGCCTCAAGGCAGAAAAGTTCTCTCTCTTATCCTGCCCCCAGCCCTAAGGATATCTGACACAAAATACCAAAAACTCTTAAGGGTTTGGGGTGAGAGAAGTATGAGGAAGAAACTTACATCCTCAGAGAGCCTATCATCACTGGTTAAGTCCTTTCTAACAACCAGAAAGTTATATGAAGTTTACGGCGACAAAAAAAAAAGGAAGAAGAAGGAGAAAGAGAAGAAGGAGAAGGAGAAGGAGAAGGAGAAGGAGAAGGAGAAGGAGAAGGAGAAGGAGAAGGAGAAGGAGAAGGAGAAGGAGAAGGAGAAGGAGAAGGAGAAGGAGAAGGAG
>NW_025399571.1:0-5263 GCF_016433145.1 Gracilinanus agilis
TATATATATATGTGTGTGTGTGTGTGTGTGTGTGTGTGTGTGTGTGTGTGTGTGTGTATGTGTGTGTGTAGAAAATTTCCTAATATATTATATATATATATATTAGGAAACTGAGTTAGGGAGAGGTTAAGTGATTTGCCCAGAGTCACACAGTTAGTATTTAAGGTAAGATTCAAATTTCAGTTTTCCTGACTCCAAGTCCAGTACTCTATCCACTATACCACTTAAATGCCTCCTTTTAAAGAAAAATCTGAAGAAACAAAATCCAAAATTCTGGTCCAGTATGAATGGGTGGAAAGGAGTGTGGGTAGAAATAGTTGAGAGATTTTTGGCAAACAGGGTAGTTTTCCATCTTATCCCAAGGAATGTTTGAGGACCCACTCGATAAATGCTTTTTACAAGAAAAAAGCATGTTTCTCTTGGATAAATGTGCTCATCCTTTTTGAGAGATGGCTGGAGGAAAAGTGAAGGACAGTTGGGTGAAGGGTGCAATCTAACTACTGGCCCTTGACCTACAAGTGGATTCCCATGTTCATAGTTGAGGACATGCCAGGACAAAGAACCTGGGACTAAACTATTGATCTGTGGACTTCAGGAATGGCTATTCTAATGTCCAAAGTAGAACTTATTATTTTCCCCAAAAACTTTTCCTTCAGAACTTTCCTGTTTCTCTTTTTAACCCTTATTTTCTGCCTTAGTAGCAATTCCAAGACTGGTCCTCCGATGTACTGTATTCCCCATCCACCCATGTTCTCATTCTAGAGGGACAGTGAGACTTCTGCCATGTTGACAGATGATGACAAGGTAGACAATGGGGGAACATGGAATCTGCCACTGGGGACTCTGGAATTCCAGAAGAATCCCCCATACTCGAACATGCTCTTTATTCCCTATGGCAATAAACTCCAAAACATACCTCCAACCGAATTTGGAATGGGAGATGACAAGTTCTCAGACCCCAGTAAATATGCCAACCCTGATCCACAAGGTGTGGAAGCTTCCACTCCTCAATAGAAGCTGCCTCTCTAATAGAGGAACAAGAATAGCTCCAAAGAGACTCTTCTACCCCTGGACTATCTGATTATCCCCCAGATGATTCCACCAGCTGTTACGCTATGATACCACCATAAACCACTTATTTTTCAAAGAAAATTCTTTTCTTACATCTGAATTGAAAGGAGTTTAAGACTCCCATTCTTGGGGTGAAACCTTGTTACAAACTTGGATGTGTTTCTCCCAAATCAATGAAGGATCAGATTCCACTGAAATGGCTAAATGACAAACACCAAATGGAAAGAGATGAACTTTGTTACTGACTACTCTGGTCAGTTAAATAAAATAAGGTTAAGCACATGGAACAGATCTTTAAAAAAACACACTTTTAATAATATTTATTTACCTTTTAACTTCACAAGTAAAATTATGACAACCTTTCCAGCTTCCTTCAAAATATTAGACTTGGGGACAGCTAGATAATAGTGAATAGAGTGCCATGCCTGGAGTCAGGAGGTCCTGGGTTCAAATCTGGCTCAGACACTTCCTAGCTGTATAACTCTAGCTAAGCAAGTCACAACCCTAGTGGCCTAGTCTTTATAGCTCTTCTTCCTTGGGATCAATACTTAGTATTGATTCTAAGATAGAAGGCAAGGGTTTTTTAAAAAAAGAAATTATCTTTTTTTTCTATTTGAAAGTAGGAGGGGAAAGGGTTAAGAGAAAAGGAGGATAATAGAAGGGAGGGTTGTGGGAGGTGGTGATCAGAAGCAAAACACTTTTGAGGATTCACAGGGTGAAAGGAGAGAGAGTAGAATAAATGGGGAAAAGAGGATGAAGGAAAATACGCAGTAAACATAACTGAAAAAAAAAGTTTCTCTAATAAAGGCTTCATTTCTCAAATACATAAAGCAATTAATCAAATGTGTAAGAATGCAAATCTTTCTCCAATTGATAAATGGTCAAAGGATATGAACAAGCAGTTTTCAGATGAAATAATCAAAGTTATCTATAATCACTTGAAAAAGTCTCTGTTGATGTTGATTAGGGCAGTGATGGGCAAACTACGGCCAGAGGGCCAGATGTGGCCCCCTTAAATGTTCTATCCAGTTGCGCAACATTATTCCTAATCTGACAAATACATTGAGTAGGATACAATACAATGAAACTTCGAAAGAGTTGCCTTAGAAAGAGACTGACAGAGGAGCATTTCTTTTCCTTTGGCCCCCTTTTTTAAAAGTTTGCCTATCACTGGATTAGGGAAATGCAAATTAAAACAACTCTGAGGTATCATTTCATACCTTTCCTGGAGCTGCGATACAACACATCTAATTTTTAAGAATGAACACAATGTACAATGTACCATAGGAGAGTTTTGTGGTAGCAGTTATTTAATGTGAAGTTAAAAATGTGGGTTCTGCTTTGCCACTTCCTTATTGTTCATATTTGTGTAAGTCTTTGAACAATAGAACTTTTAGGTTTTACATTGAAAAATCAGATGAGTAAAGCTTGTACTGCTCATCTCAGAAATCTCATGAGAATTAAAGGAAACAATGTTTGTAATAAGCTTGGCAAACCCTCATAAAATATTAAAGAGTCAGGCATAGGCTTAGAGATAGAGCTAGATAGGAATGTGGAAGTCACTGAGTCCAACCTCTTTTTTTGACAAATGAGGAACTGAAGCCCTAGTTAGGGCAAGTGACTTGACCCAGGTCACATAGGTAGTAATCAGCAGAGCTGAGATTTGAACCCATATTATCTGACTCCATGTCTAGGTCCCAACCTGGTATCTTATGTCACTGCACTATTTTTACTCTTGACCTTATAGTATACTTGAGATTGTCAAAGGAGATAGTGAACACAAATTGTATTATACACTATAATTATGATCATGTATGAGTTTGAATGTTATGTAGTGGTCTGTTAAAAATGTAACTCCTCTCATTATGACATCCAAACTGAAGCTCAGCATAGAACA
Organism: Gracilinanus agilis; assembly: GCF_016433145.1. Lineage (NCBI taxonomy): Eukaryota > Metazoa > Chordata > Mammalia > Didelphimorphia > Didelphidae > Gracilinanus > Gracilinanus agilis. The sequence continues at coordinate 2,969 of NW_025399571.1, forward strand.
AAAGAGAATGAAGCAAAATTCCATTTTATCTGGAATGCTTTACAATGTTAGGGGGTATGATGCACCCAATGCCATTTTATCCCCAAATTGGAGGACCGGGAAGACCTCACCATCTAAATGGAATCCTTCTAGCTCCCTATCATGTCAGCATCAAAAATAGTTCATGAGCACATATCTCCTTTTGTGGTGTCTTGTTTGATAATAATGATCAGAAGGTTGATTAAAATTGATGTATAATTGTCATAGGGATTGCAACACCCTCCTCGGGGGGGGGATTGTATAATTACCATAAGGACTGTATAATTGTCATAAGACTAAAAAATCTATTAAGAAAGAAACATTTCAGGAAAGGGAGCTTGATAACTCTTTGAATCTAGAAGATGAATTGTTTGAAGAAGGCACCATGAAGATGCCCAAAGAAAACCTCCACCACATCAGAAGATGCTTGCTGGCAAGAACTTTGGAGTATAACTGATTGAACTTTGGGGAGTTGAACACAAGTATTTTGAATGTATGCCACAGGGGATTGCCCCCCTAATTGGCTTATTGTCAATGTGCCTAGCAAACATTGGATTGCTCTTTCTCTCTGTATCTCTTTTATTTCCCTCTTATCTCTAACTATTAAATATTGTATTCATCTTTAGCTAGAAGATCTTTAGAGATACAAGATAGTTATGTAAAATGAATCATTGGGGAGACTGGTATCCCAAAGAATCACAGGGGGGATTGTGAAAGGAAATTCTTGGTTCTCTTTGTCTATTCTGAAACAATAACTTGAATGCCCCTACTTTGTACCTCACTAGATTGTGAGGACAGAATTAATTCTCCTTTGACTACTTTTGAATTAATCAACAAAAGTGAATGCACCCATACTTAATCCTAAAATAAGGGAAACTCTTATTATAGGAATTTGCACCTCCAAAATGAAGACTGCAACTCACATGCTAACTCAATAACATGTGAATGCAACCTGGATGAGAACTCAGAAATATGTGAATCCTAGGAGGAGAATTAACACCTTTAGAGGTGATATCTCAATCCCACAGACACTGCCTCTGGGCAGCACTGGACAATTTGGAAACTGTGATTGGCCCCTGTGAAGAGAGGCAGGAACAGGAAACCACTGTAAAAGCCACAAAATCACTGAGTAGTCAGTCTGGTAAAGTTGAGTCTAGTGGAGATAGTCTTCGAGGGAACTTCAATGGAGACTGTGGTTTGGAATGTGGCATCAACTTGGATTCTGACTCCTAGACTACTTTGTTGGGTGAGTGAAAAGGACTGACTCCTTTCCTAGTTTCCTAAGAGACTAGTTTCCATCTTGGAGGAGGCCCCGTAGTTACTCACTACCAGCCCTTCTGGCTGAGGACTAGTAACAGGTATTCTCTCTAACCTCTCTCACATTTCTCTACTTTATTGTTTCTACTCTATTTTGTAAATAATGTTCTGACTGAGATATAATAACTCCACCAACACGTTATTTCACATAATTTAAGTCCAACCACTAAATTTAACCTTTACAGTGACATCTCTTCAGAATCCAGGTCATTCTTTCTTGTGTCTGCATGATGTATCTCCTACCTGTGTGGAACCAATTAGCAGGAAGTTCTGCTGGATAATTGCATGGTTAAACTTTAAAGAAAATTTAACCTGTTCATAAGTTCAATGGAAGTTCAAAAGAGTCCACAGGGAGTCACCAAGGTTCATGTGTCTCATAAGCAAAGTTCATCTCAGTTTGGGTGAGTGCATGGTTCAGGCAGGATCCCAACTCTGCCTGGGTATATAGCCTTGTGTAAATCCCGTCAGATTTCTGTGCTCAAATCTGATGACCTTTAAGCTGGGTGGAGATGATTTGGTGGGAGGGAATCACAGGATCACAGTTTGATAACTAGGGTTCTAGTCCAACATTGTCAGTACTGAGGAAAGGAAACTGAAGATTGGGAAGTGACGACCAAATGCAGAATGATAGCTGGTGGTAGAGGCAGGATGATATTTCTGCTATTATTCTCAGACTGTTAAACATCCATTTGTCTCAATTTTCTCATCTGTAAAGTGGAAATAACATCACCTACAAACTAGATTGTTATAAGGATTAAATAAGAAAATAATTACAAAGCTTTTAGCACAATTCCTGGGACATAGAACATATTTTATAAATGTTATCTATTCTTTTCTTCCTTCCTCCCTACTTCTCTCCCTTCCTCCCTCCCTCCCTCCCTTTCTTTCTTCTTTTCTTCGTTTCTTCGTTTCTTTCTTCTTCTTCTTCTTCTTCTTCTTCTTCTTCTTCTTCTTCTTCTT
>NW_025399572.1:0-1402 GCF_016433145.1 Gracilinanus agilis
CATATTTTAAAGATATAACTATAATAACTAAATTTTAACTCTTACATTTTTTTTGGCTGACCACTCGGTCTCTCGAACTCCCTCAATCTTTCTGAAATTTCTTGAATTCTTCTTTATACCTATCCTTAAGTCAGCCTTCTCACAGCACGCCGTGGAGCTTCGGTCGATATAAAGCTGCTAGATTGGTGAGATCAAAAAAACCTGGGGACCCTGAAAATTTAGCTAGGTTGCCCTTTTGTCTTAAGGGAAGAACTAAGCCTAGTAGGAGGCCTTGGCCACACCTGGGAAGGACTGCTCAGTTCTCCTAGCCAGGCCAGGAGCACACCTGAATAAGATTTAAAAGCAGCCAAATAGAAGCAGGAGGCACCAGACTTATTTAGTAGAATTAGGGAGAGTAAATTTTTTTTAGGCTACAAATAGGCTTAAACTCTGTTCTATTTCAAACCGTACTTTTAGTTTTAAAATCTTTAGAAAAAGCAAAAGCCTGGTGGGGCCAGCTAGAATTTAAAAAGCCATTTTCTTTTTCCCCCACAGTAGAAGGCACATAACTTTAAAGAAAAGAAATTTTTCAGACTTTACAATCTGAATAGAGCCTCCCAGAACCAAAATTAGCTTTTGAAAGACACTCCCAACTTTTGCCTCAGGAAAAAAGCCCTGCCTACCCTCAAAGAGCTTTATCTCTAGTACTCAGCCTCAGGCTATAGCCTTTGTCCTCAGCCAGGCAGGAACAAAAGGAAGTCTTGACCCAAAACAATACAACTAGTTCTATAGCCCAACCCTTAGTAAGAGGAAGGCCTTGCCCACTAGTGATATCTACTGTGAGTAAGAATGTGGGGGTTTCGAAGCATTACTGAGGAAATATATACTAGAATTCAAACTATAAGACTCTGGTTCCAGTCCATAGTATGGACTGTTACGTTGATTTGTTTTGGAACAACAACAACAGAAAATACAATTACAGGATTGTTTGATGCACTGTATGTAGGTGTGATAGTAAGTGTGATAATACTCATAGTAGGCGGAATAGTTTATCTTTACTTCTCTCAAAAGAAACTGCCAGAGAAGCTGGATGACACTAACTCAGAGAGAATTAGTAAGATAGAGAAGGAAATAGGAAATATAACAGAGAAGCTGGATGACACTAACTCACAGAGATTTAGTAAGATAGAGAAGGAAATGGGAAATATGAAAGAGGGCCAAGAGCAACTGCTGGCTTATATAAAAAACCATGCTAAGCATTTAAGAAGGAGGAAACAGTTTAAAAAGAAGTTCCAACAAAAGAGAGAATTATTCCTCAATAGTTCTGCCTTTGAGGATTCCTCCTATGAAAGCGCTCCTGACACACCCTCTCCTCAGCCTCAAACCATCCCCTCCCCCCAACCGATCCCGCCCCCTCCCCAAC
>NW_025399573.1:0-3637 GCF_016433145.1 Gracilinanus agilis
ATTTGGAATCATGCTCAAAGGGCTATAAAAGAATGCCTGCCCTTTGATCCAGCCATACCATTGCTGGGTTTGTACCCCAAAGAGATCATAGATAAACAGACTTGTACGAAAATATTCATAGCTGCGCTTTTTGTGGTGGCAACAAATTGGAAAAGGAGGGTATGTCCTTCAATTGGGGAATGGCTGAACAAACTGTGGTATATGCGGGTGATGGAATACTATTGTGCTAAAAGGAATAATAAACTGGAGGAGTTCCAGGCGAACTGGAGAGACCTCCGGGAACAGATGCAGAGTGAAAGCAGCAGAGCCAGAAGAACTCTATACACAGAGACTGATATACTATGGTAAAATTGAATGTAATGGACCTCTGTACCAGTAGCAATACAGTGACCCAGGACAATTCAGAGGGATTTATGGTAAAGACGCTACCCACATTCAGAGGAAGTACTGCAGGAGAGGAAACATATAAGAAAAACAACTGCTTGAACGCATGGGTCGGGGTGGACATGATTGAGGGTGTGGACTCGAAACTACCACACCAATGCAACTACCAAAAATTTGGAAATTGGTCTTGATCAAGGACACATGACAAAAATAGTGGAAATGTGCAACAGCCATGGGTGGGGGGAGTGCGGGGGGTGAAGGGGAAAGGAGGAGCATGAATCATGTAACCATGTTAAAAATGAATATTAATAAATGTTTGGGAAAAAAATGCAGCTAGAAATATTTTTGTGAAAAATATTTTGTAAAGTAAAATAATTTTGTAAAAAAAGTTTTGTAAAGTAAAAAAAATATTTTGTAAAGGCCCTCTCTCCTTTTATATTATCTCTTTGGGATATAGATCTAGTAGTGGCATTACCAGATCAAAGGATATGCACAGTTTTATAGTGCTTTGGGTATAGTTCCAAACTGCCTTCCAGAATGGTTAGCTCAGTTCACAACTCCACCAACAATACATTAGTGTCCCAATTTTGCCACATCCCCTCCAACATTTGCAGCTTGCCTTTACTGCCATATTGGCCAATTTGATAGATGTCAGGTGGTACCTCAAAGTTGTTTTAATTTGCATTTCTCTATCAGAAGGGATTTAGAACATTTTTTCATATGATTATTGATGGCTTTGATTTCTTCATCTGAAAATTGCTTGTTCATATGCTTTGACTTCACTCATCTCAGCTCCAGGGAACAGGAAGCCAAGATCTCCAGTCAGCTCAACAGACAGGAAATCAAGAGCTCTCCCCACTGGGCATTTGGTGTCCTCCTCAAATACTCTCTCTGAGTTCTAGACTCCAGAATCATTTGGTTCCTGGTATGTGGCTAGCTCTTCTCTTGCAAAACTCTTTTCTTGTTTACATATTACTTATTTCTTTCTCTTTCCTTCTTAAAGTTTGCAAGCAGGTTTTGTTAAAGAGTAAATTCTTATTCTAAAAGCTGGCACCTTTCAGTTTAGCAAACCCTTTCAGTTTATCAAACTATGTTGCTAAGGTTTTTTACCTCTGTATATTATGTGTCTAATCTGCTCCATTGATCTACCATTCTATTCCTTATTCAGTACCAAATTGTTTGGATGATTGTTGCCATATAGTACAGTTCAAGATCTGATACTGCTATGCCTCCCTCATTCACATGTTTTTTTTCATTACTTTCCTTGATATTCTTGACCTATTGTTCTTCCAGATGAATTTTGTTATTGTTTTTTTCTAGTTCTATAAAATTATTATTTGGCAGTTTAATTGATATGACACTGAAGAAATGAATTAATTTAGATAGAATTGTCATTTTTATTATATTAGCTCAGCCTAGCCATGAACAATTAATATTTTCCAAAGTTTTCCTTTAATGTTATGAAGGAAACCAAGTATAAGGAATGCCAGATGGAACCTCTAAGGATTTAAAGACTACTATCCTATCCCCTTCCTCCTTTATAACTTCTTTTATCTAGGATAAATGCCCTCTTTTCCAATCCTCTCACTTTTCTGATCATCCCTTTAGAAATTCACTGCAGCTTGTCTATTTATCCTAAAATATAATGCTCCACGCTAAAACACAACCATCTATACATGACCTGATCAGGGCAGAGTCTCTAGATGGCATAGTAGATAGAAAATAGAACACTGAGTCAAGAAGATCTATCTTCTCATTTTTCCTCAGATGCTTACTACATTTGTGACCCCAGGCATGTCACACAACTTCTTTCAGTCATTTTCCTCCTCTGTAAAATGGGGATAATATAATCACCTATCTCACAAGTATCTAAATCAAGGATGATCAAATGTGATAATTAATTAAGGCTTATGATACAAACTTTGGAGTGGGAGGATTCTGGGAAGATGGTGGTTTAGACATAGCAAATCTTAAAACCTCTGCACCCTTCCATACCAAGATAGAAAAAATGTACTTTGAGAAGAAAGAGGACCAAATCTAACAACAGGACAGAGCAGGAGGAATCCTACTGCTGGACAGCTAAAGAGGTACACCAAGAAAAAGGCTTGAATTCTTGAACTGTAGGGTCTGAGGGTATAGAAGGGAAATCCCAGGACCCCTCCCCCATGTGCTGTGCAGAATCTCCAGAGTCCCCTGAAATCTCAGGGCAGGCAGGCGCACCCCCAGAGAGAGGGCCTTGCTGGCGCAGGACTCAGGGAATTGAACACAGGCACCAGGGAGGTGACTGGAGGAGAAAGCCAGAGAAACATAGCAAAAACACTCAGGAGATGGCAGCTTAGAGGGAGCCAAACCTCAGACCTCAGACCACTTGGCTTCATCACACCGAGATAGAGAACAAAGGGCTTCAAGGGGAAAGAAAACCAGATCAAACACAAGCACAGATCAGGGTGACCCTATTGCTAGACAGCTCAGCTCAGCAAAAACACTCCTTCTTGTCCCCCCACTTTTTTTCCTCTCCAGGTTTTAGCCTCAGGGCACATTAAGCAGTGCAGACTAATCCAATCAATACAGGCTTAATCCCCATTAATTGGACAGACAAGAAGTCTTCAGAGGGCAGAGAAAGTAACTACAAACCTCCATTGCCAGCTGAAGGAACATCTTTCATCAAAGCTCATTAGGATGCAAACTTTAAAGTGTTATATAAATATTAACTGAACATTACTAACAATGTAATCTCTCTTGTTTTGGACTCTGTGCTTCATTGCAATATAAGATGACATTAATTTGGGGGAGGGTTTCCTCAAAGAAGTGAAAAAGAAACTTTTCTGACTTCTATTAGTTCTCACTTCCTACCTCCCAGGTTTGTAGTGAGGATCAAATGAAACAATATATATAAAGTGGCTTGCAAAACTTAAAGCATCATGTAAAGTATATAATATCTTATTATTGGCTATTACTCCTTCATTGGGACTGTACCTGATGGCTAGCCTATTAGGTAGGTCCCACTAGATCTCAAAATTAAAGGTAGAGTCTTCAAATATCTATATAATAGATTTTCATTTTCCCAATAGCAACTCTATGGGGAAGAAAGTACAAATATTATCAACTCTATTTTGTTGTTGAGAAAATTTTTTGGAGAACAGAAATGAAAATGCATAGATTGTCTGAGACCCTAACCAGTTCAAAGATGTTATTAGAGCCTATAGAGTTTTCTGAGGCTTGATTATTCACATCCATACAACCTTCTCCCCTC
>NW_025399574.1:0-1766 GCF_016433145.1 Gracilinanus agilis
ATATATATATATATATATATATATATACATGTATACATCAGTACACAAATACACATACATATTCTCACTTTGTAATGATACATATAATTAAATAAGGGCTTAAAAAAACCTGAAGGCCCAGATTAACCCTGAAATGAGGACTAATGAGAATAGCCCCCACAAAGCAGACAAATAAAGGAAATGCCACTATGCAGTCCAAGGCAATCCAGATACTGTTCTTTTTAGAAGTAGGGAGAAAGTTAAAATCATTTCTCATGACCTACTGAAGCCCTAAGAGAATTTTTTGGTTCAAAATTTCATGGATTTTGGCCTGCGAACCTCTTAGGATCATCTAGTTCCATCACTTCCTTTTATAGACTTGGACGCCAAAATTAAGTAATTTGCACAAAGTTATCCAGGTAGAAGAGCTGAGCTTCAAACCCATGCCCTTTGATTCCATATCTCCCGCTGCACCATCCTACCTTCCTGGCCGGTACTCACCCTTTTGAAACCTCATCTGATCTTCCTAGTTCAGCCCTTTTAAGCCTGCCCTCCAAATACAAACTGTCTGCCATTCTGTCTCTTCCAACAGATACTCCCCTGATTACAACTTTCAGAGGGATTGGGCCAGAATTTAAAGAAAGGATTATTCCTGTACAAATTCTCATTTAAATACACCCCTCAACCCTAGCCGACAAGATTAACCAGGGCCCAATCTCCTCTGGCCAGAAAGTCTTCGTAAATAACTCCCAATCTCTCTGATGTTAGTTTATCTGCTGGGGATTAAACTGGGAGCCTGCTCCCAAAACCTGCATTAGAATAAAAGCCAAGCACAGCCCTCTGGACTGTGGCAGCTGCTTACCACGGAGCCAGGGGATTGGAGATCTCATCCTATTGAGGGCCAAGGGAGAAGGCCTCGGGTAAATGGTCAGATTTAGCTACTGGGTGCAAAGAGTGCCACTGAGGGCAGGGGAAGGAGGAAAGTGGGAATGCACTCTTAGTAACTAACATAGGCCAGAGAGTGCTCCTGGGATTTATTTTTATGGGGAATTGCCAGGTAAGGGAATTCCCTCTATTGGTATGGGTCAGCATCTTTTTGTAGCCTTAGACAGCTTCATGGAAGACTAAGTAACTTGGCCAGGATCACATAGCCAGTATGAGGGAGAGGCACAACTTGAACTGATTGATGTCCTTAAGGCTGTCTATTCACTGCACCACACTGCCTCTCGTTACTAATATTTCAATTCCTGCCCTTTACAAACACTTTCATGCGTGTTGCATTTTTACAACCCTGTGAAGTAGGCAAGACAGGTCTTTTCTTTGAGAGGCAGTGGGCAGAATGCTGAATCTGAAAGGAGAGACCTGACTATAGATCTGCCCTCAGACAATTATTAGTGGTGCCTGGTCGTGGGCATTTCTTCTGGGACTCTGCTTATTTGTAACCTGAAAGGATTCTCCCTTCCTTTTTTTTTTCCCTTTCTTTTCCTCTCTCTCTAGTTCCCTCTCCTTTTTTCCTCTTCTCCCCATCTGTCCCTAATTTTTTCCTCTCCTTCCCACCTTCTCCATTTTACCCACTTCCTTCCCTCTTCTTCTCCTCCAACTTTGTCTCTTGCCAGAATGCCCTCATGAAAGGCCTTTATCACAGAATTAAGAGGAAATGAATTCAAATATGGACTTGGATATTCTCTAGCTGTGTCACCCTAGGCAAGTCACTTAGTCCTATTTGCCTAGCCTTCTGGTTTAGAGTTTTTACCAAGATAGATAGCAAGGGAAAGGAAGGAAGGAAG
>NW_025399575.1:0-2117 GCF_016433145.1 Gracilinanus agilis
TGTGTGTGTGTGTGTGTGTGTGTGTGTGTGTGTGTGTGTGTGTGTGTATTCTGTATCGCTCCAAAATAATATAATCTCTGAGGAAAAATGATACTCCGTTTTCTACTTCCTCTCTATGGTGCCTTGCACATGAAAGATACCTATCATGAATTGATTTACCTAATTCATGGGTGCTCTGGTAATGTTCATCTATGGAGGATTAGTTTTTATTTTCATGACTCAATGCTGTAAGACCAGGATGTATAAGTGACATTTCTAAAACATTACCCTTTTAATTTTTTTTCTCCAATGGAAAATGTGTTAAAAGATACCATAGCAAGGTCCCTATGTGACCACACTGACTCAGAAATTTTTCTCAGAATTGTTTCTGTCATTCACCAGCAAGCAAGACATTTCCTTAGATTGATAAACCTTTTTCTTTCCTTTTTTTTTTTTTTTGGACTATTGTGCTTTTCTATATAACTGACAACATTTGATATATACCAACTCTGTTTTCCTGGGCTCTGAAAAGTTGTATGCTCCAAAGCACCAGGAAGGGATGGCTTACATTACTATTCCTCAGACAGAAGTTTAAAGCCTGTAGGAGACTTGTTTTTACATAAGTAGGAATTTCCTATATAAAAAATCTACAATTTGCACGATATTGCTATAACCTGTGACCTAGACTCTGAATACGGAGCACTATGAACCTGATTCAATCTTGAAAGTTTTCTCTTAAAAATCTTTATGCCTTTAGCTCCCGCTCAGGGTTTAGCCCCTGGGAGCAGTGGAATTTACCTCATGACCTTTTTTCTAAGGTCTTATTCTTCCTCTTCTATGTTCCTTTAGAGGCATTTAGGCTTCATAAAATATTTAAAAAGAAGGTTTTTATTAAAGGTAAAAAAATAATGTAATTTTAAGAAACAGTAAAAGTAATGTCTATCTTCCCACAATCCCTCCAGGAAACAATGAGTTTTCATTCCTTTGATGCTTGGCATCATCCTCCTATTACCATAACTCAGAGTCGACATTTGAATACAACTCAGCCCTCAATTTCAGTGGGCCCAGGTCTTTAAAAGTCATTCAGACATTCAAAAACATTTATTAAAAATTTACTATGGGTCAGACTCTGCTCAGAGGGCTGAGTATACAAATACAAGCAAAAAGGAAAAGTCTTTGCCCTCAAGGAGCTTATATTTTATTAGAGAGAATTTAAAAGTTTCTGGGATAGGGTGATGTAATGGGAGAGAAAAGGTTGCTTTTTTAGAATCAGAAGCAGAGTTGGGAGAAGAAAGTAATTCAGCTGGTCCATCACCAATGAGAGAAGGGATTGCATGAATTGAAGGGATGTTCTGGCATGATCAAGGCACAGCATCTGAGGAAATTTCCAGGGGCAACACTACTGTTCTGGAGTTCACTTGCTTTCTTCCTTTTGTTATAGGTATGCCAGGCATCGAAACTCCTCAGTTTTCAAATTCTGTAATATCATCAATTACAGAAGACTTGGCTCCCACATTTCTCATTGCTCACTAAAAGTGTGATCATTGCTATATAAACTGGCTCCACTCCCCTCCTCCCAAAAAAATGAAAGAAAGAAAAGAAAAGAAATCATCTTCACAAAAAGGAGCTGTGAATTGCTCAATGAATAACTGTGTATTGGATATAATAATCATAAGAGTAGATAGAAATAGATATTTTATTATATGTTAGAAATGAGATATAATGGGAATAGGAAAAATTTTAAAAGCATCTCCAATGTAGAAAGTGCCTGTTATGCTCCTCTTACCTTGCCACACACTCTGTATATTGGCACAGGGAAGTGGGTTCTTAGCCCTGCCATTTCATAACTACCACAGAAGGAGAAGGGGTAGTGGGGGAAGGGAATGCCCATTTTAAAAGCTTAGTTCAAAAGTCCTGTTCAGAATTCCGAATTCCTATTCATTACCCCTGCTATCCCCACTCTTCCTATTCTTAGAAAATCTATAGGACCTAAGAAATTGGGGTCTCAGACCATTCTGGTTGTATCTGGCTTTTATGACCTATAGCTCTCACAATAAAGTCAGTTTTGCTCAGATCTTTGCCCAATTCTTTCCCTTCCTTCCTTCCTTCCTTCCTTCCTTCCTTCCTTCCTTCCTTCC
>NW_025399576.1:0-1142 GCF_016433145.1 Gracilinanus agilis
TGTGTGTGTGTGTGTGTGTGTGTGTGTGTGTGTGTGTGTGTGTGTGTATAGATTAAGAAAGATTCACAGAATAGCTGGCATCTGTTTAGGATCTTGAGGGATGAGAGGAACTTCAAAAAGTGGAGGGGCACGGGGGAAGCATATTCTAAGAATGAGGTTGGTATGAACAAAGGCATAGAACCCAGAAGCGACGAATGTCATATAAACTTCATGAAAGTTGGAGAGTTGTTGGCAGTCATTGGGCCAGTGTATTGCATGGTGTTACTGCCAGAGATAGTCATGGAGTCAAAATAGAAGCTCAGAGGTTGGATTAAATGATCTGCTCCCTCAGACCCCTGACACTTGATTACTTGGGTAACCTTGAGAAATGCTCACCTCTCTGGGAAATGGGGGGGACTGGATTAGGAGGCACCTGTACTCCCTTCCAACTCTAAGCTATGATTTTATGGTCCCTACCAGCTCTAAATTCCAAGAACTACACCAAGGCTTTGAAGCTATGGGTACATTTTACACAATTTACATCTATTATAATGTGCCTGATGCATGAGAATCATCTAAAAATGGGATTACTGTTTATACTACTTGACGGGACTATTGCAAGGATATATGCTTTAAAGCAACAGATTCAAATGGTTATTATGTGTGAATTAAATGTAGAGGGGCACCACATTCCACTAGACTCACCTCATTAGGGTGATTATGACTAGATTGCTACAATGGTAATTCAGTTCCTGAGCAGCAGTAGTTCATGTAAGTGACATGTCTGAAATGTAAGACTCTGGGAAGGAGGCTGAAGTTAAGCCTAACTTAACTAGATTTTCTGAAGGATGGATTGGATCAACTAAAAAGCCAGCAGGAAAGGCATGAGGGTCTCTGTCTTGCTTTTCTTTTGGGACTGGACCTACTCTCTCTCCTGGGCAAGAACTGCTGATCTTATCTTATCTGGCCAGGAGCCAATGAAGCCCAGTTGGGCTTTGGTCTATCTTGGCCTATCTGGCTGAATGATCTCTAGGAAGTATTACTTGGTTTGAGGCACTACTGGGAACCTATAGAGGTACAGTGCAGCATGGAGACTTTAGTCTGATTGCTTGCTCTCTCTCTTTCTCTCTCTCTCTCTCTCTCTCTCTCTCTCTCTCTCTCTC
>NW_025399577.1:0-2356 GCF_016433145.1 Gracilinanus agilis
GTCCTCCCCTGGGTTGACAAATTTCCCACTGTCTGGGCAGAGCGAGCCAGAGTGGGTCTTGCTGTTAATCAAGTCCCCATTGTGATTACTCTCAAAAGCGGGGCCATGGTTTTTTTTTTTTTTTCTGGGTTAAGATGGCGGCAGAGTAAGAAGCAGCTCTTAACCTCTCCTGACCAAAACACACAAAACTCCTCAAGGGGACATAAAAACAAGTCCAGACGAACGGAGGAACCCCCACAACAGGGCACAGCGTGGAAGGTACATGGAATCGAGGCATTTCCATGCTATAAAGGGGTGAAACAGCCCTCACGAAATCGCGGGCTGAGCAACCACCCCACCCCAACCCCTCCACACACATCTATAGCTCCAAAGCCAGCTAAAAAGAAATAGAGCAAGTTTGGGGCACCCATTGAGTCATTGGCAGCTCCGGGGCCTGTTCCTGAGAGCAGCAAGACTTAGGACCCCATTAAGCCAAAAAACGCAGGCGAAATCTGAGCGCGGGAGCAGGACGCAGGGCGCAGAGCGCAGGCTGAGCAGAGTGCAAGCTGAGCAGCGCGCAGGCACTGCGGAGGCGTGGGTGGAGGCAGACACAGCCAGTAACTAAAGCCTAAGTGGGGAACCAGTGTGGATGGGTATACGACTCTGGAAGCAGCGCCCTGAAACTTGTAAAGAAACCTCCGGCAGAGGATCAAGCAAGGGGGTCCACCAGGGGGCTTGACCTTGGAAAAAACCAGAACTCAGACCTCAGGAGCCAATAGATCGCGGACAGACACTGAGCGCGAGGATAAATCTGAGAAGCTGCTGGGCTAATGATGGCTACTCAGTCTCAGGAAGTTCAGAAGAGAAAGAATAACAACAAGAAAAAGAAGTCTTTAACACTTGACAGCTTTTACACAGAGAAAATCCAGACAACCGAGCAAACAGAGGAGGAGAACAAACAAGCATCCGGACCCTCCTCAAATAAGGAAAACTCCTCACAAGCTATGGAAGAGTTCAAAACTGAGATTTTGAGGAAAATGGAAGAGATCTGGCAAGAAAATAACTGTTTAAAAGGTAGAATCATGCAATTGGAAAGTGAGGCTCAGAAATTGAACACCAGAAATGACCAGATTGAAAAGGAATACCAGAAGATTATGGCCGAAAACCAGAAGATTATAGCCGAAAATCAATCCCTAAAGGCTAGAATTGAGCAAGTAGAAACTAATGATCTCTCAAGACAACAAGAACAAATAAAACAAAGCCAAAAGACTGAAAAAATAGAAGGAAACATGAAATATCTCAATGAGAGAGTGACAGACCAAGAAAACCGGTCTAGAAGAGACAATTTGAGAATAATTGGTCTTCCAGAAAAACCAGAAATTAATAGAAACCTGGACTCCATACTAACAGAAATAATTCAGCAAAATTGCCCTAAAGTCCTACAACAAGAGGGCAACATAGACATTGAAAGGATCCATAGAACACTTGCGGTTTTCGATCAAGAAAGGAAAACACCAAGAAATATCATTGCAAAATTCAAGAGTTTCCAAGCTAAAGAAAAAAATCTTACAAGAGGCCAGAAAGAAACAATTCAAATATCAAGGAGCACCAATCAGGATCACACAGGATCTGGCAGCCTCAACGCTAAAAGACCGCAAGGTGTGGAATACAATATTCAGAAAGGCAAGAGAGCTGGGCCTGCAACCACGGATCAACTACCCATCAAAATTGACTATATATTTCCAGGGGAAAGTATGGGCATTCAACAAAATTGAAGAATTCCAGGTATTTGCACAGAAAAGACCAGGGCTAAATGGAAAGTTTGATATCCAACCACAAAAATCGAGAGAAACATGAAAAGGTAAATGAGATACAGAGGGGAAAGAAAGAAAACTCATAATTTTTAAATTTGCCTTTTTAAGGGCCTCAGTGAGATCTAATTATCTGTATTCCTATGTAGAAAAATGTTATGTTTAATTCTCTGTAGTGAACTCTATTCACTATTATAATATTCACTATTATAGTAATCAGAAGAATAATTAACAGGGTGAGGGTGGAACACTAAATAATCTAAGATGGCATGGGGGATGGGAAAGAGGGGGTGAATAGCAGGGGACACCAAGAGAAACTTGAGTGAATAAGAAAATAGAATATTCTATTAGACACAAAGAGGGCATGGGAGGGAGAGGGGACAAATACTATTATAAGAAGGAGAGGAAGAGAGCATAAAGAGGTAATAATCAAACCTTACTCTCAGTGTAATCAACCCGGAGAGGGAAGAGTAGCTATACTATCCATTGGGAAATAAAACTCTTATCTAACCCTTCTGAGAAAGTTAGAAGGGATAAACCAAGGGGAGCAGGGGAGTGGGGAGGAC
>NW_025399578.1:0-5094 GCF_016433145.1 Gracilinanus agilis
TATATATATATATATATATATAAGACCACGCCTATCTTTTATAATTAATGCCGGAGCCCATCCTCTCCCGCTCATCAGCCACTCCTCAGGAAGATCAAGAGGGCCTCCTCTAGGCCCTCCCCCTGAATTTAAACTCTCCCTGCATGGGGACCTTTGACATTCTCAGGCCCTAAGACCCATTGGAATCATAGGTAATGTAGTCTCAAAGCTCCCACGTGTCCACAAACATTACTTTTAAATGGCACCTCCCCAATTCAAAACAACAACATGGACCACTCTGTTTTATAACTCTCTATAATACTTATACTGTACAGAATTGTGTTAGCATTTTGTCTCTCTTGCTCTTTCTTTCTGAGGGGAAGGAGAGCATCATATCTAACTTGTTATGGGAGAATTTGGGAAAGGTGTTTGGTTAAAGGGGATTTGGAAGGGAGGTTGTCAGGGACTTGCTAGGTAGATAATATGAGTGGCAGGTAGGATGTAATGGTGAAATTCAGGATATAATATGAGGCTGAAGTCAGGGAATATAACACTGAAGGTAACAAAGATCTTCAGGGAGAGGAGGAATTAATCTAAACAGGCAAAGAGCAGCAGGGCTTATAGACTAAGACTTAGACTAAAGACAAACTAAGGGAAATAGACTGATTGAAATTAACTACCGGCTTTAGTTAATTTCACAGGAAGGGACTTATTTTGAAGTTACACCTTCCTTCAAGATGGATACCCGGCTTCCTTCAAGCCCAGAGTATGTTGGTTCTATTCCTCTTCTTCCCTTTCCTTACTAATTAACTGACAAAGTAACTAACATGTCTGGTTTAAACACAAAAGGGGTTTATTGTCTTCTCAGGTTAAATTGTCAGGTAAAGGGGATTAAAGGAAGCCCTAACAGTTGTTTAAAGAAACCTCAGGTGGGGAAGGGAGGCAGAGATGGGATTTGAGCAAGGTCCTGCCCTGACTCAACTCTCAAGGTGATCTTGAAATCAAAAGAGAATGTGATGATGACTACCTAACCTCTCTAGATAAAGTATTGCCAGAGTATAGCTAAACCCTCACAAATTTGAAACTACTCTCTGATTCACTCTCCTTATTCACTCCTCACAGACATTAGGTAAGGGAAGGAAGGCAGGGAAATTGAGGTAGAGTATGGAGATACAAAAGGTTTATCTAAATTAACAAATCTCAAATAAATGCTCCAAAGCTAGGCTAAATTTTCAATCTTTAGAAAGGAGAAGAAGCAGCTTGGCTGGCCCTGGCTCTCTCCACGAGGTCCCAGGTCAAACTGAAACTTTCTTCCAAGATTCTAAACTCCTAACTGACATTAGAACTCAGCCAAAGCCTGTAAAAACTGCTATGACCCCCCCTCTCTCTGTACTACAAATGCTACTTTTCTTTTTAAAATGTGCAACTAGCACCATTTTAATAGTTACTAAAGTCTAAGGGATTACTACTCTTATACTAAGCTAAATTCTAACTAAGCTCTTATCCCTAACTAAGTTTGCAAAATAAGAAAAGGTTGCTATCTCCTAAACTATGCCAAAACTAAACTAAGCTAAAACTAAGATGGGTTAAGGTAAAAGCATAGGAAAGGAATGGGGATTTCAGTTTTGCAAAAAATTTTGAACAGAAAGGAAAAACAAATTTCATTTAAACATTCACAAACATTCTTAAAGCTAATTTTTGCTAACTAGAACAAAGTAATGAATCCTATTTATGCATCTAACTAATTTTATGAACTAATCAGATAATATTAACTAAGAAAAAGTTTTGCAAATATTTTTGCAAATAAGCTTCTAAATTCTAGTTCACTTGCTAAAGTTAGTGTATGAATAGGTTAGTACACTTATGCCTATGTTAGAAATGTTAGTAATAATAAGTAAGACTATATTTTTTTAAGTCTATTGGATAAACCATAGACCTTTGCTATGTACAATATTTACAAAGAAAATTTAGGAAAATCTGTCCCTGTACTAACTTACTAAACTAACTAAAGTGTCCCTGTGTGTTAATAAAACTTTTTGCTAATGGTTAGTAAGCAAAATTACATATTTACATGACATGTCAGATGATTTGAGTAGAAGGTGTCTGAACTAGAGTAAGAGAAATTCTGTACTCAGGCAGATATACTCTTCTCTCTTACATGTAAGTTTTGTGTTTCACATGTAAATGTGAAGTCAGGAAAATGTTTTATGTGTTGTTTAATGACTTATCCATGTAATGATGTGTTACATACTTACTCCACCAGAATTCTTTTGCAATTAGCATGTACTGCTTGGATGGAATCTAGTGTTGTGTGCAGTGAGAATTCTGTTGGGTGTAAGTTATCTGTTTCCAAATACATGTGTCCAACGCTGATCCGATATTCCTCTTCAGAGTGTGGATGTCCTTCTTACGATTGATGTATTTGTTCATGGATGTCTTTGTAGTTCTCAGGTTTGCTGTCCTCGTGAAGATCTGCGAAGTTAGCAACGCCTCACTTGTGTTTGATGCACCAGCACTTGTCAAATTGTACTTGTGTTGTTTGATGCACCAGAGCTTGTCACCTTCTGACTTGGGTCAGGAACAAATTTTAAATGTCTATCATATATGATTATTTTCTCTTCTTCTTTTGATCTTAATAAAGATGATTATTATAGGTAACAAAAAAAAAGAGTTCGTGATTAAGTCTTTGTGCTTTCATTCATTCGTCGTCATCAGTCTCTAGATCTGGTATTGATTGCAAATCAAATGTTGTGTCTTCTTCTTTCATTGATTCTTTTCTATTGTCATAATTATTTACAGATGATTCTTCTAAGTGATTGAAATTGGGATAATCATTTGGGTGTAAAATCTGATTGTTTACTGGCTCTTGGTCTACTTCTGATCTGACTCATGCTCTGATTGTTGTTCTAATTGCTGCTCTGTCTCAATGGTCTTATGTATAGATTTTGGATTTTCTGAGGACTTGCTTGATTGATCAGTTGGTGCTAATTGATCTTTGTGTTGTATAGTTTCTGGGTCTTGTGGTTGTTGTTGGGACATGTTTTTTGCTGGCTTGACATGAGTGACATAGAACCATGGATCCTTTCCTTCAATTTTGATTGCACTTGGAGTTGTTAAAATTATTTGGAAAGGTCCAAGCCACTTGGGTTCTAACACAGACCTCCTAGCAAAATTTCTGGTGTAAACATAATCTCCAGGTTGGAAGTTGTGTAGATTAAAATCAAAAGGTACTCTTTGATGTATCAAGCCTAATTTGTGGAGTTGATTTAATTGTTGCTTGAGCAATTTGATATATTCATATAGCTTGCATTCCATACCTAGTTGTGATAATTTATGAATGCTTTGAGGTGTTTTGCCATGGAATGGTGGATGTCCATACAGCATTTCAAATGATGAAATATGTGTGATGCTGTTGGGTTGGCTTCTTAGGTGGAATAGTGCTAATGGTAATGTATCAGGCCATTTCATGTGAGATTCTGCACATAATTTTGCTATAAGATTTTTCAGAGATTTATTCATCCATTCAATCTGTCCGCTGGACTGAGGCCTAAATATTGAGTGAAGATGTCTCTTAATTCCTAATGTTTCATAAACTGTAGCTAGAATCTTATTTGCGAAATGGGACCCAGAATCTGATGCAATATGTAATGGTAAAGAGAATCTAGGTATTAATTCTCTTAGTAAGATTTTCATAAAAGCTGAGTTGTTATACTTTTCTGGAAAAGCTTCTGGCCATTTAGTTAATCTATCCACTATTACTAAAGCATATCTATAACCTTTACTCCTTGGCATTATGATGTAATCAATTTGTAAGCATTCAAATGGTGTGTAAGCTAAAGGTTTTCTTCCCAGACTATGAACTTTTGTGATTGTCTGGTTGTAATGCATACAAATTTTGTACCTCTGTGAAATTCTCATAGCAACTTCATATATGCCCCTTGCATTCCAATACCTATTTATAGAATCTGCCATGCCCAGACTTCCATAATGCCCTTTCTGGTGTAGTGCATTGCAAAAGGTGTAATATAGGGATTTAGGTAACATAGGTTTTCCATTTGCTCCTAACCAAACTCCATTAACAAGGTATGCACTGTGATGTTTCTTCCAATCCTTCACTTCCTTTGGGGAGTATGCGTTTTTGAGATCTTCTTCCTCCACCAAAGATAAGTTCAGAATTGTAAGAGGTCCATACTTTGCTGTGTATTTGGCTGTTACATTGGCACATTTGTTCCCTAATTCCACTGGTCCTTGGATTTTTGTATGAGCTTTGCAATGGATGACTGACACTTGGGCTGGTAATTGGATTGCATCCAACAACTGA
Organism: Gracilinanus agilis; assembly: GCF_016433145.1. Taxonomy (NCBI): domain Eukaryota; kingdom Metazoa; phylum Chordata; class Mammalia; order Didelphimorphia; family Didelphidae; genus Gracilinanus; species Gracilinanus agilis. The sequence goes on from NW_025399578.1 coordinate 4,301, forward strand.
TTAATTAAATTGCCATATGCTATTTGTTTGCCATTGGATGTAATGAAACCTCGATTTTTCTAGATTCCAGCAGAATGATGCACACTCAAAAAAGCATAATGAGAATCGGTAAAAATGTTAGCTTTGAGATTTTCTGCAATTTTTAGAGCGTGAATGAGACTGATTAATTCTGCTCCTTGAGCACTCATGGTAGATGGTAATGATGAGTACCAAAGGGTCTCAGAGGCTGTCACTACGGCTGCTCCGGTATATCTCTGATTGTCTACTATATATGACAATCTATCTGTGAATAAGGTAATATCGGGGTCTTTCATTGGCTTATCATCTAAATCAGGTCTTGTTTTATGCACGATGTTAAGTGCATCTTCACAGATGTGTAGACTTTCTCCTTCCAGAGGTAAATCTGGAATCAGAGTAACAGGATTTAAGTTTCTGCACTGGTGAAAAATTATATTTTCACTAGCCAACAGGATTGCTTGGTATCTTGATAATCTTTGAGAAGTGAATGCCTGCAAGTTGGTGTTTCTTAAAGTAGATTCCACTTGGTGTTGGGAAAATACTTTTAGTTCACTCCATAATACAAAGGATGAAAACTTTCTAATCATGATGGCTACAGCAGCTATGGCTTTTAAACAACTAGGCATACCACAAATCACTGAATCTAACTTAGAGCTGTAGTAATCAACTGGTCTAAGTCTATTCTGGAATGTTCCTGTGAGAACACTGGAGGCTATCCCTTTGTCTTCATGCACATAAAGTAGGAATGGTTTGTCATGATCAGGGATACCTAGGGC
>NW_025399579.1:0-1298 GCF_016433145.1 Gracilinanus agilis
AAGGCTAGGCAATGGGAGTTAAGTTACTTGCCCAGTGTCACACAGCTAGGAAGTATCTGAGGCCAGATTTGCACCCAGGACCCCCCCCCCCCCCATCTCCAGGCCTAGCTCTATCCACAGAGCCACCTATTCTGGGAATTTTTCATTAGCCATTCTCCATGCCTGGAATTCTCTGCCTCTTTATTTTCTTGTCCTGGCTTCCTTCAAGTATCAGCTTAAATTCTAGAAGAAGCTTTCCCCTAAACCTCTTTAATTTTTCCTTTGAGACAATTTTTAATTTATCCTGTTTATGATCTTGTTTGTACACAGCTGTTTGCTTATTGCCTTCCCAATTAGACTGGGAGCTCCTTGAGTACAGGAATTGTATTTTGCTTTTCTCTGTATCCCTGGTGCTTAGCCTAGAGCCAGTACATAATAGGGGCTTAATAAATGCTTGTTGTTGACTTGGCTTATTGGGGAAAACCTAAGATGTTATATGATTTGCTTGGGATGCCATAGCTAGTGATGAGGTCAAATCTGAGATGAGATTTGAACCTAGATATTGAATGAACCTGGAAACAGTCTCCCTGCTTTCCCTACTAGTCAGTATGCAATTTAACTTAACATTTTTAAAAAAAATCTTTGTTTTAGACTGAAATGCTAAGTATTATTTCCGAGGCACTAGGCAATTGAATTTAAGTGACTTGCCCAGTCACACAGCTAGAAAGTGCCTGAGGCTAGATTTGAGCCCAGGATCTCCCATCTTTAGGACTGGCTTTCTATCCAGCAGAGCCACCTAACTGCCCTACTATCCCTTTTACTTCTTTTAACCTCATTATCTAATCTTTCCTTTAAGGCTCAGTTCATGTGCCTTCCCTTATGGCAAATCCTTCTTCATTTTTTGAGTTATTTGTGCTCTTTTCCTCAAATTATGTTATATATGTTTATCTCTTTACAGGTTGAATCCCCCTAGTAGAACATAAGTCCTTTGAAGGCAAGGACTTCTTTTTCATTAGTGGTCCCAACACATAGCACAGTGCTCTACATATCACCAATGCTTAATAAATCATCAATTCCTTCATTTGTTGTCTTTGTTTTCCCACTGGTAGCACATGGTAGGTGCTAAATAAATGATTTCTGGACTGGATTGAATTGGGAAGCTGCAGACCAGTCTATTAACTTCTCTGGGACCAAATACCCCAATGCAAAATGATCCTGAAAAGTCAGAGGCAATGTATATATTTTTCTGTCTCTTCCCTCCCTTCCCCCTACATCTCTCCTTCCTTTCTTCCCTCCCTCCCTCCTTCCTTCCTTCCTTC
>NW_025399580.1:0-1017 GCF_016433145.1 Gracilinanus agilis
ACAGGGTGAGGGTGGAACACTAAATAATCTAAGATGGCATGGGGGATGGGAAAGAGGGGGTGAATAGCAGGGGACACCAAGAGAAACTTGAGTGAATAAGAAAATAGAATATTCTATTACACACAAAGAGGGCATGGGATGGAGAGGGGACAAATACTACAATAAGCAGGAGAAGAAGAGATCATAAAGAGGTAATAATCAAACCTTACTCTCAGTGTAATCAACCCGGAGATGGAAGAGTAGCTATACTATCTATTGGGACATAAAACTCTTATCTAACCCTTCTGAGAAAGTTAGAAGGGATAAACCAAGGGGAGAAGGGGAGTGGGGAGGTCAAAAAAGAGAGGGGAGAAGAAGGGGGAGGGAATTGATAAGGCCTTTAAAAACAAAAAGAGGGGGAAAAATAAGGGAGGGGGTAGAAAGGGAAGTTAATCAAGGGAGGGGATAAGGGATAGCAGCTCAATAGCAAACCACTGATTTAAAAGGAAAAAGTATAAGGAAAAAGGGGGTAGGAAGAGGGGAGGATTCGAAAATATCAGCAAATGCACAACTGATGATTATAACCCTGAATGTGAATGGGATGAACTCGCTCATAAAACAGAAGCAAATAGCAGAGTGGATTAGAAACCCAAATCCCACCATATGTTGTCTACAAGAAACACATATGAGGTGGGTGGACATACACAAGTTTAAGGTTCAGGGTTTGAGCAAAATCTTTTGGGCATCAAATGAAAAAAAGAAGGCAGGAGTGGCTATTATGATTTCTGACAAAGCCAAAGTAAAAATAGATATGATTAAAAAAGACAGGGAAGATCATTACATCCTGATTAAAGGCAGTATAAACAATGAGGAAATAACACTGCTCAATATGTATGCACCAAGTGGCATAGCACCCAAATTCGTAAAGGAGAAACTGGCAGAGCTCAAGAAGGAAATAGATAGTAAAACCATACTAGTGGGAGATCTAAACATTCCTCTGTCAGATCTAGATAAATCAAACCGAAAAATAAATAAGAA
>NW_025399581.1:0-8601 GCF_016433145.1 Gracilinanus agilis
CTCTCTCTCTCTCTCTCTCTCTCTCTCTCTCTCTCTCTCTCCTCTCATTTCCTTACTTTCATTCTTTCTCCTTTTGTAAATAAACTACCATAAAAAGTCATCCTGAGTTGAGTAATATATTTTTGGTGACCACATTTTTATACATTTAGTACAACCTTTAATTTTTAACCCTTACACATCTCATTTTAACCCTTACACATCTTGCAAAGAAATGGCTTAATATATGCTTGTTTGGCTAAAGCACATTTTTAAGTGCATAATTAAACACATAATATGACACAATGGACAAAGTGCTGGCCTAGAAGTCAGGAAGATTCATTTTCCCAAGTTCAAATCTGGTTTTCAAACCATTACCTGTACAAGCTACTTAACCCTGATGGCCTTAGTTGCCTCATCTGTAAAATGAGCTGGAGAAGGAAATGGTAAAACAATGTAATAACTTTGCCAAGAAAACTCCAAATAGGTTCCTGAAGAATAAAACACAACTGAAAAGACCAAACAACAGCATACTGAAGTTATATTTGTACAAAAGAGAAACTCTGAGTATCTCTAATAGTCTATGCTTAATAAGAAATAAAAATATGAAAGGAAAAATAGAGAACAAAATTATTTAGTTGAATTAGATAATTTTAAAAGTTCTTTAAAAAGGGGCATTTCCTAAGAGAACTACTCATTTTTGGTTAGGTAATGAGAAAATGAAAGCTTACCAACATATCATAAATATGATTACTACAATTGCATCTGTTGCTAAAATAGGTAGAAAATGCAAACAAATACTTACTAAGTGCCTCCTACGTGCTACACACTGGGGATACAATTAATAAAAAGACAGTCCCTGTCTTCAAATAGTTACGATCAAATAGACCTCAAAAGGTGGCTAGAAGGGTTGAAGAGAAGTGGGGTTAGGGATATCAGTATGAATTTGAAACCAGGCAGAGAGTGATGTGAGCTAAAAAGTCCAGTTTCTGCCTTTACAAAGAAAGGCATTGGGAGGAAGTTGATAGTGTGACCTTAATAGAGGCAGGTGGTATCAATCAAAGCTTGAGTTAATAGAGTGACAATGAGATTAGATGAGATGAGTTTAACCTAGGTAAGGCAACATGTTTGTAGAAATGAATAAAATCAGACACATAAGCAGATGCAGAGTGGAGTGAGCCCAAAAGTCTACCCTTTATTAAAATGAAAAATGATTTTGTTTACTTTTTTCTACCAACAAATAGACTTAGTGTTCATAAATATATGTATAATAGCTGGTGCCCAATGACTTTTCTTAATATCCTAGGTGATTCAATTAATTGATATCAGTAAATGTTGAATATATACTATGTGATTAGCACTGTGCTAATTGGGTACTTTGGAAGAGATTTAAGACATATAGAGGTCCTTGTAAGGGGACAGAGATTCCTATGTACAAAATTCCATTCTCATTGCAGTTCTTTTAAGGGTTCCTTGTATCCATGTATGTACTCAGGATTGTCTTTTGATCTCTTTTTAGCACTAATAAAATATGTGGTGTGATTCAGTATTGTAAATAAGCAAACATACCTTGTGTATACTGAATAATTCATATGTTTCACATATATTCACATTATTATTTTTTCAAGCATATGCAAATGCTGCTTAATAAAATACATTCAGCTGAAAGCATTACTGAATACTTAGAAACTTTTTGTCATCGTGTATTTTCTCAATTAATAAATCCCAATAGTCTCTGTCTCATCATGTGGAAGCAAAAGGCTTTAAAAAAAAGCTAAAAGTCTGTGTGACCCTGGGCAAGTCACTTGACCCCCACTGCCTACCCTTACCACTCTTCCACCTATAAGTCAATACACAGAAGTTAAGGGTTTAAAATAAAAATTAAAAAAAGCTAAAAGTAATTCTCAATATTTAAAAAGGTTTGGAATGATGTTAGTAGATTTCAAGTGAGATAGGGAAATAGCACAATGAAATAAATGAAGAGGATTGCAAAAAGTAATGATATTTGTCACTTTAATGGAACTGTTGTCTTTTCAATGTGTATCACACTTTCAATGAGGCGGGTTACGAGTTATGCATATTTGCCAATTTTGCATATCTCTTGTCTTGTCTTCCCATAAATCCTAAACAAAATGTCTATCCAGTGTGCAGGGGTTTACCTCTGTTTCAGTTGTCATTACAAGGACACCAGTGGAACATGTGGGTTAACTATCACACCTATTATTCCTCCCTCTTGTTATGATGACTTGTCTAATTCTGTTTCTGGCTATGACACTAACTCTGATAACTTTTCTAAAAATTATTTTTGAAATGAATTTACCAAATATTAACAAACATGATTCCATGCTAAACTCACCCTAATAGAAGTCTCTTCATTAAGCAAAACAAACACACTGACATATCTGCAACTATATTTCTCATTCTTCATCTCTACTTCATTATCTCCCATCTAAGAAACAGGAAAGATGCTTAAACATCAATATTCTGATACCATGATTTCTCACTTCATTAATTATATTTCAAAAGGCAAAAAACAAAAAAGGATTGTATATGAAATGGTAGACTACTATGATGAATAGTTTTTCTAAATTTTCATTAGTTTAAAAAGTTTAGTATATTATCACTGAGTAGGGGCAGCTAGATGGCAAGGTGGAAAGAGTGTTGGATCTGGAGTGAGGAAGACTCATCTTCCAGAGTTCAAATCTAATCTCAGATATTTACTAGCTGTGTGACCCTGATCAAGTCACTTAATCCTATTTGCCTCAGTTTCCTCATTTGTAAAACGAACTAGAGAAGGAAAGCAAACCACTCTAGTATCTATGCCAAGAAAACCCTAAATGGGGTCCTGAAGAGTCAAATATGACTGAAAATGACTGAAAAGCAACAATATGACTCTTCTGCTTGTCTATGTCCTTCTCTGAACTTCCTTTTGTTCTCATCTTTTTTTAATGTTTCATTGGCACCATTTTCTATATTTTCCTCTTTTTTATCTAGTATTATTTTTACTTAACCTATGCCCTCCACTCCCAGTTCTCTCAGCAAAACAAGTTCATATACTGTTTCTGCATCTCTTATTATTCTTCCTCTCTCTGCCAAGAGATAAGAAGCCTGCTATATCATCAGTCTTCTGGAGTCATGATTGGTCATAGCATAGATGATAGTTGTTAGTTCTTCTAAAGTTGTTTTTTTTTTACATCCTTGTAGGCATGTTATAAATTTTTCTCCTGATCCTGCTTGCTTCACTGCCTCAGTTTGTATAGATCTTTTTCCAGGTTTTTAAAAATCTGCCACATTTGTGATTTCTTTTGTCAGTCATTTCAATCATTTCCATCATGTTCAACATTTCACGACCTCATTTGCGGTTTTCTTGGCAGAGATACTGGAAGAGTTTGCCACCTCCTTGTCCAGCTCATTTTACAGATAAGGAAACTGAGGTAAATAGAATTAAGTGATTTATCCAGCATGACAGCCAGATTTGAATTCAGGAAGATGAGTCTTCCTCACTCTGGCCCTCTCAGTCTATCCAATGTGCCACCTCTGAACCAGGAGGCAGCTAGCTAGCTCAGTGGATTGATAGGCCTAGAGATGGAAGGTGCTGGTTTCAAATCTGACCTCATTCACTTCCTACCTTTGGAACCCTGTGTAAGTCACTGGACCCCCATTGCCTATCCTTTACTATTTTTCTGCATTGGAACCAATGCACAATATTGATTCTAAGATGGAAGATAAAGGCTTAAAAAAAGTTGAACTATTTCACACATCACCTAAAGTATTTAATTATCTGGAATTCCATGAGCCCTCTAATAATTGCCATTTTCACCTTTTGTCATTTTTGCCAACATGATGAGGTTAAATTAGGACCTCGGTGTTCTTTTAATTTTAACTTCTTTTACTATTAGTATTTCAGGGCATTTTGATAAGATTTAGTTTGCAATTCTATATAACTTCTTGTTTGTGTGTTTTGATTGGGTTTTCATGAAGATGTGGTTCCTTTTCAGTTTTATGCAATCAAAATTGTCAGTTTTCTATGATCATTTCAAAGTTATTTACATGATATTTTTATTTAGGTAATACATTCATTTGTAACATATTGTTTTATATTGTGGAAATAGTGGTCTATAATTGATTTTTACTGGTCCATTTTTCATTTTTCTCAGTAGTTTTTTTTAAAACCCTTAACTTTTGTGTATTGGCTCCTAGGTGGAAGAGTGGTAAGGGTGGGCAATGGGGGTCAAGTGACTTGCCCAGGGTCACACAGCTGGGAAGTGTCTGAGGCCAAATTTGAACCTAGGACCTCCCGTCTCTAGTGGACTCTAGTGGATTCTAGTGGACTCTCAATCCACTGAGCTACCCAGCTGCCCCCAGTAGTTTTTTGACATATAGTTTACTCTCTTAGCTGATGTCCTTGGATTTACTGAACACTATACTACTATGTTGGATTGCTTTTGGATCTTGTCTACCTACTCTGTTCTATTTGATTAACTTTTTATTTTTAAATGTGTTCCTGATAGATTTTATAGCATAGTTTGAGAACTGGTACTGATAGGCCCATTTTATTCTTAACTCTTTTTTTTAAAATAATTTTTATTCTTTTAGAAAAGTTATCATGGTTACATGATTCATGTTCTTACTTTCCGCTTCACCCCCCAACCTCCCCCCCCCAATAGCCGATATGCATTTCCACTGGCTTTAACGTGTGTCATTGATCAAGACCTATTTCCAAATTGTTGATAGTTGCATTGGTATGGTAGTTTCGAGTCCACATCCCCAATCATGTCCACCTCAACCCATGTGTTCAAGCAGTTGCTTTTTTTCTGTGTTTCCTCTCCTGTAGTTCTTCCTCTGAATGTGCATAGAGTTCTTTACCATAAATCCCTCAGAACTGTCCTGGGTCATTGCATTGCTGCTAGTACAGAAGTCCATTACATTGTATTTTACCACAGTGTATTGGTCTCTATGTACAATGTTCTTTTGGCTCTGCTCCTTTCGCTCTGTATCAATTCCTAGAGGTCTTTCCAGGTCACATGGAATTCCTCCAGTTTATTATTCCTTTTAGCACAATAATATTCCATCACCAGCATATACCACAGTTTGTTCAGCCATTCCCCAATAGAAGGACATAACCTTGTTTTCCAATTTTTTGCCACAACAAAAACCGCGGCTATAAATATTTTTGTACAAGTCTGTTTATCTATGATCTCTTTAGGGTACAGACCCAAAAGTGGTATGGCTGGATCAAAGGGCAGGCATTCTTTTATAGCCCTTTGAGCATGATTCCAAATTGCCAGCCAGAATGGCTGGATCAGTTCACAACTCCACCAGCAATGCATTAATGTCCCAATTTGGCCACATCCCCTCCAGCATTCATTATTCTCCCCTGCTGTCATTTTAGCCAATTTGCTAGGTGTGAGGTCATACCTCAGAGTTGCTTTGATTTTCATTTCTCTAATTATTAGAGATTTAGAACACTTTCTCATGTGCTTATTGATACTTTTGATTTCTTTATCTGAAAATTGCCTATTCATGTCCCATGCCTATTTATAGATTGGGGAATGGCTTGATTTTTTTATACAATTGATTTAACTCCTTGTATATTTGAGTAATTAGACACCTGTCAGAGTTTTTTGTTATAAAGATTTTTTTCCCAGTTTGTTGTTTCCCTTCTGATTTTGGTTGCATTGTTTTTGTTTATACAAAAGCTTTTTAATTTAGTATAATCAATCATCCCATTCACATTCAGAGTTATAATAATCAGTTGTATATTCCCCAACATTCTGGTATCCTCTTTTAGTTCTACCCTTTCTTCTTAGGCTTTTTCCTTTTAAACCAGTGATTTGTTTTAAACCTGTAACCCTTGTCCCCTCCCTTGATTTACTACCCTTTCTACCCCCTCCCTTGTTATTCCCCTCTTTTTATTTTTAAGGCCTAATGAATTCCCTCTCCCTTCTCCTCCCCTCCCTTTTTTGACCTCCCCACTCCTCTGCTCCCCTTGGTTTATCCCTTCTGACTTTCTCAGTAGGGTTAGATAGAGTTCTATATCTCAATGAATATAGCTACTCTTCCCTCTCAGGCTTAATTCCACTGAGAGTAACGTTTAAATATTACCTCTTAATGCTCTCTTCCTCTCCTTATAATAGTATTCATCCCTTCCCCTTCCCATGCCCTCTTTGTGTGTAAGAGAATATCCTATTTTTTTTTATTCATTCAAATTTCTCTTGGTGTCCTCTACTATTCACCCCCATCTTTCCCACCCACCCCCTTATCATCTTAGACCATTTAGTACTCCAACCTCTCTCTTTGAATAATTCTTCTAATTACTATAATAGTGGATACTATATTGTGAATAGAGTTCACTACAGATAATTACACATAACATTTCTCCATATAGGAATACAAATAATTAGATCTTGTTGAAGTCCTTAAAGAGGCAAATTTAAAAATAAGAGTTTTCTTTCCCCTCTGTTTCTTATTTACCTTTTCATGTTTCTCTTGGTTTTTGTGTTTGGATATCGAACTTTCCATTTAGTCCTGGTCTTTTCTGTGCAAATACTTGGAAATCTTCTATCTTGTTGAATGCCCAAACTTTCCCCTGGAAGTATATAGTCAATTTTGATGGGAAGGTGATCCTTGGTTGTAGACCCAGTTCTCTTGTCTTTCTGAATATCATATTCCAAGCCTTGTGGTCTTGTAGTGTGGAGGCTGCCAGATCCTGTCTGATCCTGATTGGTGCTCCTTGATATCTGAATTGTCTCTTTCTGGCTTCTTGTAAAATTTTTTCTTTTACTTAGAAGCTCTTGAATTTGGCTGTTATATTCCTGGGGGTTGTCTTTTCAGGGTTTAGTGTAGAGGGAGATCTATGAATCCTTTCAATGTCTATATTGCCCTCTTCTTGTAGAAATTCAGGGCAATTTTGCTGAATAATTTCCTTTAGTATGGAGTCCAAATTTCTATTAATTTCTGCTTTTTTAGGAAGACCAATAATTCTCAAATTATCTCTTCTAGACCTGTTTTCTTGATCTGTCAATTTCTCATTGAGATAGTTCATGTTTCCTTCTATTTTATCAGTCTTTTGACTTTGCTTTATTTGTTCTTGTTGTCTTGAGAGATCATTGGCTTCTACTTGCCCAATTCTTTTCTTTAGAGACTGGTTTATTGCTATATTCTTTTGATTTTCCTTTTCGATTTGGTCTATCCTGTTTTCCAGCTGTTTGATTTTGGTCTCCAATTTATTTATTAATTCTTTTGATTTGGGGGCATCTTTTTCTAATTGCCCAATTATAGCCTTTAGAGACTGGTTTTTGGCTATAATATTTTGGTTTTCCTTTTGAATCTGGTCTGTTTGGTTCTTCAAGGCTTCCAGCTGGTCATTTCTGGTTTATCAATTCATTTGATTTCTGAGCCTCACTTTCTAATTGTGAAATTCTGCCTTTTAAACTGTTATTTTCTTGCCAAATCTCTTCCATCTTTCTCTTCATCTCAGATTTGAACTCTTCAAGAGCTTGTGACCAGTTTTCATTTTTTTGGGAAGGTTTGGATATGATTACTTGTTTGTTCTCCTCTGCTGTTTGCTCTGTTGTCTGATTTTTTTCTGTGTAAAAGTTGTCATGTGTTAAAGGTTTCTTCTTGATCTTTCTCTTCTGGGGTTCTTGTCTCTGGCTTGCCATTGTTAGCCCAGCACCCTCTCAGCTTTATCCTCACACCCAGGGTCTGTCTGCACTCTCTAGGCTCCTAAGGTCTCAGGTCTAGTTGTTCTTAGGGTCAAGCCTCCTGGTAATCCCCTTGCTTGTTCCTCTGCCCCAGGCTCCTTTAACAGTCTCAGAGAGCTGCTTCCACAGTCATGTGCCCCTCTGCACGGGGTCTCCACCCAAGGTCCACACCTGTACTCACAATCCCTGTCTGTAGCTGCGACTACGTCTGCTCTTGGGGTCTGTTTTCAAAGTCTGCATTCTTTACCCTCTTGGGGTCTTAAGTCTTGCTGTTCTCAGGAATGGGCCCTGGTGGTCTCAGGTAGCTGACAAAGACTTAATGGGTGCCCCAAATTTGCTCTAGCTCTTGTGCGCTGGCTTTGGCCCTGTAGGTGGTGTGGGGGTTAGGGGGTTGCTCAGCTTGAGTTTTAGTAGAGCTATTTCACCCTTTTATAGCATGGAAATACCCTGATCCCACTTACCTTCAATGCTGCGCTGTGTTGTGGGGTCCCTTCTTTCATCTGGATTTGTTTTTATGTTCCTTTGAGGAATCCTATATGTTTCGGTTAGGAGAGCTTAAGCAGCTGCTTTTTACTCTGCTACCATCTTAACCCCTCCCCTCTATTCTTAACTCTTTTAAAGAAAATTTATCTTGATAATTTTAAGGTAATTTCTTTCAGGAATCTTTTATAATTTCACATGCCAGAAATTTGCGTATATGCCACATATCCCTAGTAGAGTAGGATGAATTCCATGTGAAGGCAGAGACTATGTCTCATCTGAGCTTTGTATTTTACCCATGGCCTAACCTATTGCTTTGCAAATAGCAAATAAATAAATAAATGAATGAATGAATGAATGAATGAATGAATGAAGAAACAAACAAACAAAGGTACATCGAATTATAGATTTGTATATATATATATATATATATATATAT
>NW_025399582.1:0-1159 GCF_016433145.1 Gracilinanus agilis
TCAAAGAGCAACTAATCCCAATACTATACAAATTATTTGACATTATAGGCAAAGAAGGAGCCCTACCAAACTCCTTTTATGACAAAAAATATGGTACTGATTTCAAAATCAGGTAGATCAAAAACAGAGAAAGAAAACTACAGACCAATCTCCCTAATGAACATAGATGCAACAATCTTAAATAGAATACTAGCAAAGAGACTCCAGCAAGTAATCAAGAGGATCATCCACCATGATCAGGTGGGATTTATACCAGGAATGCAAGGATGGTTCAACATTAGGAAAACCATCCACATAATTGACCATATCAACAATCTAACATACAAAAATCACATGATTATCTCAATAGATGCTGAAAAAGCCTTTGACAAAATACAGCACCCATTCCTATTGAAAACACTGGAAAGTATAGGAATAGAAGGACTTTTCCTAAAAATAATAAACAGTATATACCTAAAACCATCAATAGGCATCATATGCAATGGGGATAAATTAGAAGCCTTCCCAATAAGATCAGGAGTGAAACAAGAATGCCCATTATCACGTCTATTATTTAACATTGTACTAGAAACTCTAGCAGTAGCAATTAGAGAAGAAAAAGAAATTGAAGGTATCAAAATGGGCAATGAGGAGACTAAGCTATGATTCTTTGCAGATGATATGATGGTTTACTTAAAAAATCCTAGAGAATCATCTAAGAAGCTTGTAGAAATAATCAACAACTTTAGCAAAGCTGCAGGATACAAAATAAATGCATATAAACCATCAGCATTTCTTTATATTTCCAACACATCACAACAGCAAGAGGTAGAAAGAGAAACACCATTCAAAATCACCTTAGAAAATATAAAATACTTAGGAATCTATCTACCAAAACAAAAACAGGAATTATAGGAACACAACTACAAAACACTTTCCAAACAATTAAAACTAGATCTAAACAATTGGAAAAACATTGATTGCTCATGGGTAGGACGAGCTAACATAATAAAAATGACCATTCTACCCAAATTAATTTACCTATTTAGTGCCATACCTATCAAGCTACCAAAAAAGTTTTTTGCTGAATTAGAAAAAACTATAGCAATGTTCATTTGGAATAACAAAAGATCAAGAATATGAAGAGAAATAATGAACAAATGTGAAGGAAGGTGGTCTA
>NW_025399583.1:0-8994 GCF_016433145.1 Gracilinanus agilis
TGAGAGAGAGAGAGAGAGAGAGAGAGAGAGAGAGAGAGAGAGAGAGAGAGAAGAGAAATCAGAAAAAAGAAATCAGAAAAAAAGGAGAAAATAAAAAGAGAAAGAACTAAACCTAGTGGGAAAGGAGATAGAGAAGGATTTGGTCCACACGTGTCAGCCACCCTAAAGAGCTTTTCTAGGCTTTTGACCTTAATGGTGTTACTAAGACAGTCTGAGGATCTGCAGTACCCTGGGAAAATGACCTGAGCTTGCCTATTCATTGAGATTACATCTCCAGGCTTCATAGTGCCTTACCTTGAAGTTTGACCTCAGCATTGGTGTGGTACAGGCCTCCATGATGGGCCACAGTGCGAGCAGCCTCCAAGTGGGCAAGAACGACTTCTACCCCATGCTCTGTGCTTTCCCAAGGCTCTGGCCCCTCTGCGGGTGCTGTGTCACACTCCAGAAGGGTGATGAGGGGTAGCACATGAGGGAAGGTTGTGTTGCTCAGTGGAGGGCTGTCTATAGGTGGGAATAAACAGATAGGTAGTCAGACTTCCATCGCATCAGAATCTCATAGCTCATTAGGTGAGTCTATTAGGGCAGGAAGATAAGAAGTCAGGGCCACTATCTAATCTGTGTTCCTAAAGATCTCTCAAAGCTCCCATCTTCCTCTCCATTGCTTAGTTATTTTTTCAGTCGTGTCTGACTCCTCTTCATGACCCCATTTGGGGTTTTCTTGGCAAAGATATTGGAGTGGTGTTCCACTTTCTTCTCCAGCTCATTTGACAGATGAGGAAACTGAGGCCAACATGGTGAAGGGAGTTTCCCAGGGTCAAACAGCTAAGGATGTCTGAGGCCAGATTTGAACTCAGAAAGATGAGTCTTCCTGACTCTACCCACTGCACTGTCTAGGTACCCCATCTTCCTCTTTACTTTGGATATTTGAACCAAAGGGAGGAACATAAAGAATCACAGAGGGTCAGAGCTGGAAGAGACCTTAGAACATGAAATGCTCCAGAGTCAGAAAGGGATCTTAAAGCTCATCTATAGGTGAAGAAACTATAAAATATAGAATAGCATATAATAAAAATATAAATTTATTTTATTTTTAATATATTTTAAAATATCAAAAAACTTAAAACCACAGACCCAAGTCAGTGGAATAACTTGCTCCAAATCACATAGCCAGCTATTGGCAATGCTATGATTAAAACTCAGATATCTTAATTCTTCAGGGTATAGGATTCTTTGTAACTCCATGGCTCTAACTTGGAACAATGTGGGAGCTTACAAACCTAGATCAAATGAGATAAGACTGTAGGGCACTTATAGCACACAGTGCCTGGCTCTTAATAAGCACTTTATAAATGTTTACTATTATTATTAATCATCTACACCTAAAAAGGCCTTGAGTACCACAGGCTAGGGAAGAAGAAAAGACTAAAAGCTAGGAGGCTCAGTGGACACAGCACCAGGCCTGAAATCAGGAAGACCTGGGTTCAAATCTAGCCTCAGATACTTCCTAGCTATGTGACCCTGGTCAAGTCACTTAACCTTGTTTGCCTCAGTCCCTCATCTATAAAATGAGCTGAAGGAAGAAATGGCAAACCATTCCAGTATTACTGCCAAGAAAACCTCAGATGGGTCCCAAAGAGTCAGACACAACTGAGATGACTGAACAGCAACAAAAGCCATTGCATTTACTAGGCCCCCCTCAATTTGGGAGAAGAGTCTAGTCCCTGTTCCACCCTGGTCCATGCCTTCCTCTGAGTAATGCCTATAAATGTCTGACAGCTCAGGCCCACTTGGAGTGGGAGTGAGATGCTTGAGGGGGAAGGGGAAGTACCCATGAGCAGCCTACCTTTGCCCTCATTGAGGCTTTTCAGAAAGGGCTTCAATTTCTTCTCATACAGGATGGCCCCTTCTGTGTGCCGCTGTCGCAGAGTCATCCACGTCTGCTCCAGTCGTGAGATCTGGGTGGGGGGAGGAGGGAGTGGACACAGGACACAAGGAGTGGTCAGTGAGTCAGAGGAGAGGGAAGGGACAAGGATCCTTGCTGGAGGATGTTGGTTGGAGATGGATTTTTTCCATAAGAAAATCCAGCATTGGAAGCCCTCAATGTTTTATCATGATTTTTTTTTCCAATTCAACAAGTTTTCACCGGGTATCCCTCCCATACTTTTGGTCCAGATTTGTGGTTTTGCCAGTGGAGGGCAGTTCTCTCATGATACAAGGGCCATAACTACTTGATAACTTATAGTGTAGGGCCTGAACCAGATTGAAATGTAATTGGGCAATCTTTAACAAAATAAATAAAAATACATTAAGACATAGATAATGTTAATGTGTGTTTTTCTAAGTCATTAGATAGTCTACAGGGATCTTTATGTATGGTTCAATGGCCTCTTTTTCCCCCCCTTTTAAACCTTCCCATTCTGTCTCAGTATAAATTCTTTTTAATTTTTTTAAATTCTTACCTTCTGTCTTAGAATCAATATTATGAATTGGTTCCAAAGAAGAGGAGTGGTAAGGGCTAGGCAATGGGGATTAAGTGACTTGCTCAGGGTCACACAGGTAGGAAGCATCTGAGGTCAGATTTGAACCTAGGACCTCCTGTCTCTAGACCTATCTCTCCATCCACTGAGCTACCCCAGCTGCCCCCTCAGTATAAATTCTAAGACAGAAGAGCATCAAGGGCTAAGCAAATGGGGTTAAGTGGTTTGCCCAGGGTCACATAGTTGGGAAGTATCTGAAGCCAGATTCAAACCCAGGTTCTCCCATCTCTAGGCCTGGTGCTCTATCCACTAGGCTACCTAGCTGCTCCATTGGCCTCCTTTTCTACTTGAGTTTGACATTACTAGTCCAGAGAATTACTTAGGGCACTGAGAAGTTATGTAGCTTCTCCACATCCTATAGCTAATATGTGTCAGAGGCTAGATTAGAACCCAGATCTTCCTGACTCCAAGAACAGCACCCTATCCAATTATGGCTCCTAAACCCTTGATATCATACAATTGAAATGGACAGAACTGGGTCAGTTTGGCAGGAGAAGGGCAGGGAGGAGTATGGAAAGGGAGGAAAAGTTACTTATCATTTATATTACAAAAGCATTTTTCTTTTTGACAAGAAGATTCAGTTTAAATCTCCTTAAAACGGTAGGATTGCTGCTTTGTGGGCTGTGAGGAGAACACCTGTGAAAGGGAACTCCTTCTACCAGTTTAGATCTGCACCTGCTCTGCATTTTATAGTTTTGGAAAAATGTCTGAGTGAGGTGCAAGACTTGTCCAGGAACAGGTCTCTTTCACAGTCAGACAGCAGGACTTGAACTTGACCTCTGACCACTAAACCAGGCTGTCTCTCTAAGGCACTTTTCAGTGCATTTAAAATGTTGTTGTTTGATGAACAGGATGATTTCAGGAAGAACTGGAAAGACCTACATGAACTGATGCAGAGTGAAATAAGCAGAACCAGGAGAACATTGTATATAGAAACTGAAACATTGTGGGATGATCAAATGTGATAGACTTTGCTACTAACAGCAATACGACGATCCAGGACAATTCTGAGGGACTTATGAGAAAGAATGCTATCCACAGCTAAAGAAAGAACTGTGGGAGTAGAAATCCAGAAGAAAGCATGTGATTTATCACTCGTTTATTTGGGTATATAATTTGGGGTTTGGGTTTTATAAGATTATTCACACTCAAAAAATTGAATAATATGGAAATATGTTTTACACAATAATACATGTATAACCCAGAAAAAATGAAATAAAATGTTGTTGTTGCTTTAAGATAGGATTTAGGGGGCAATTCGGCAGCTCAATGGATTGAGAGCCAGGTGTAGAGATGAGAGGACCTGGATTCAAATGTGACCTCAAACACTTCATACCTGTGTGACCCTGGGGAAGTCACTTAATCCCCATTGCTTAGCCCTTACTGCTTCTTTTGCCTTAAAACTGATACTTAGTATTGATGGAATGTAAGAGTTTAAAAAAAAAAAAAGATTTAGAGCTGGAAAGGACTGAATTCCTTTAAGCTCCAAATCAATTATTCCTCCCCCTGCTCTTTTCTGGTCTCCTCTGATTTACAGATGGTGCAGAGGAATTAGTCTCCCCACCCAGAACTACACTGAAATTCCCAGCTAGCTCTATACTTCTCTTAGGCAAATACAGTCACTTGGATGCCCCAGCTCAAGGCAGACTGAAGATTTCAGAGTGCCCTGACCCAAGGGAGCCCCCTACAAGGTGATCTAGCTTGCCGTGAGGCAGGGAGGGAGGGGTCTTGGTGGCCAGCCATGACTCAAAGGGAAGAGGGAAGGAAGGGCCCCTACCTGGGCCATGTCCAAGGCACTCATGACTGCAGCAAAGCTGAACATGTTGCCCATAGTTCCTCGGAGCTCTGCCGCCAGCTGGATGGTCTTGTGCAGCAGGGCTGCCCGCTCCTCTGTGGAGCCTGTGCAGCCCAGGATGTCCACAGCCAGCATGATGGACATGGTATGGAACCTGCCAGAGGATAAGAAGATGGTGTCAGAGAAGAGGAAGGGGCAGACTAGGTCATGGAGTGGGGAGGGGAAGGAAGGACCACTTGGAAGCCAGGACTGAGTTGGGAGAAGAGAGACCAGGGGACCAGGGAGATGAGAAACTCAAGGTCCAAAAATCTCAGGTGGAAAAGGGCCCTACAGTAATATGCTCCAAAGCAATCATTTATAGATGAAGTGAAAACTAGGAGACGGGGTTCTGCCTGGCCCAGGATGAGGCAAGTGTAAGGAGCAGAGATGGAATTCAAATCAGAGCTGTGGACACTATACCATGGACATCAGTGCCATAGTCCTGACGCTGAAACTCCTCTGGATGTGACTGGTCTCAAATGGTCCAGCCATATCTTGGGGAATCTCCACGTAAATGGTCTTAGGGACAACAGACCCAGGGCTCAACCTCTCCTCTCCCCACCAGTCCCCGAGGCCCCCTCTCTCACCGTTCCAGCAAGTCCAGTCGGAGCTGCCGACCGTGGGGGAGTGTGAGCAGCTCCATGCCCGAGCGGACTCCCATGAGCCCTTGCATCTCCTTGGTAACACCCAGTATCCTAGCAACCTGCCGGGATGCCCAGAGAGCTGATTAATCTCCTCTCATTGGGGAAGGGGCCAGAAGCGAGGGGTCAGGGGAAGAGGGATCATAGAATTATAGAATGTGAAAGCTGGAAGGGACTTTAGAGGTCAGCTAGTCCAGAGCCCTCATTTCCCCAATAAGTTATCGATGACACCGAGGGTGAAAGGACTGTGCGGAGGTCTCACGGCTAGTGAGTGGCAGAGCCGGGGTGTCCCTGCTCAATAGGAGGGTCAGAGGATTTAAAGCCAGAGGGACCCCAGGGGTTGTCTAGTCTAACCCCCTCATTTTATAAAAGAGCAATTGAAGGCCCCAAATGGTTAAATGACATGCCTACGGTTACAAGCAGCGGAACCTGGGGAGGGGAAGGGGGAGATGGGAAAAGCCCCGTCTCTGAGCAAACCCGGGGACAGCTACAAGGCAGGCTCTGCCCTTTCCCAGCCCCATTTCGAGCTCTCACCAGACAGTCGACTTTGGTGACGTGCCGGGCTAACGTCTTGGCGTCCACATCCGCAAGCAGTTCCTTCACCTTCTTGAGGGTGCTCATCTCCAAGGGTTTGTTGTCCTTGGGAATCAAGAGCGACTGGAAGGTGGTGGGGTTGAAGGAAGAAGTGACCTCTATGACGGGCGGTATGAAGCCCCCACCCTGGTCCCCGTCACGGGGTCCGTTCTCTGGTGCCCGCCCACCCACCAAGTGCTGTCCTTCTTCCACTTTTAGGCGTTCCACATAGCTCTTGACCCCGCCAAGGCGGGTTGGGGGTTCAGGCGCCACACGTTCTCGGCTGCCCCTTATGGGGGGCTGAAGCTGGCAGTAGTGGCCAGAGTCCGGGTCGCTGTAGCTGTTGAGGGAAGGGGATGGGGAGGCCTGTCGGTAGCTGTGACAAGGGGTGGGGTGGACGCTGTTGCCTGGTTCACTGGGTGGTGGTTTGGTGCCATTTCCTGGGCATAGTTGGGGCTCACTGGAACGACGGATGACAGGGGAAGTGGGCGTCACGCCAGCAGATGGGATGCCTGGAACATTCACGCGGGTCACTGTAGAGAGAGATAAAGGAAAAACTCATGGCCTCAGAGCATTTGGAACTGGGAGGAATTCTAGTGATCAACTAGTCCAATCTTATGTTCTGTGCTTCACACAGGAAATAAGTAGCAAAGGGAGATTTGAACTCAGATCCTCTGACTTCAAATAAATGCTCTTTCCAATACATTAGATACTATGGCTGAGAACCATAGGTCCAGATGCTGGGATTCAGTGTCCTTCTCCTCACCCCTGTTAAGTGGACTGGTTCACCCCTGGGTGTCCCTGAGTGCTTTTACTTCCCCCTTCCCACCATCAATGTGACCAGCCTCAATATTCTTCTTTGGTCTCTGACACTGAAGAGGAGGTGCTGATCCAAATGACTTGGACTAGGCCTGGCATGACACCCTGAAACCTAGTCATTCAGAATATATAACCTTTTGGAAAATAACAAAAACAAACTTATACCTTCTGTCTTAGTATCAGTTCTAAGAAAATGGGCAAGGATTAAACAATTAGGGTTAAATGACTTGCCCACAGTCATACAACTGGGCCGTATCTGAGGCCAGATTTGAAAGAATATATAGCCTTTCAGTTACTGGTGGTGCCCCCGAGATACTCAGCAGGACTGAAGGACTGTTTCAAAACCACTTCATGTTGGAATGTTGGAATTTAAAATAAGAATGATTATTTTAAGAGGTTTATTTAAGAATTTGTTCAGTTGTTTTTTTCAATTATATCTGATTCTTCATGACCCCATTTGGGGCTTTTGACAAAGATACTGGAGTGATTTGTCATTTTCTTCTCCAGGTCATTTTGCAGATGAGGAACCTGAGGCAAACAAGGTTAAGTGACATGCTTGGGGTCACACAGATAATAAGTATCTGAGGGGGGCAGCTGGGTAGCTCAGTGGATTAAGAGCCAGTCCTAGAGACGGGAGGTCCTAGGTCCAAATCTGGCCTCAGACCCTTCCCAGCTGTGTGACCCTGGGCAAGTCACTTGACCCCCATTGCCTAGCCCTTAACACTCTTCTGCCTTGGAGCCAATACACAGTATTCACTCAAAGATGGAAGGTAAGGGTTTAAAAACAAACAAACAAACAAACAAATAAATAAATGAAATAAGTATCTGAGGCCAGATTTGAAGTCAGGTCTTCCTAGCTCTAGGCCTGGAACTCTCCTATCCATCTCACTACCTAGTCACCCTGTTTAAGACTAGTTGATAATATTTGTTGAGTTGTTTTTTTGGAGAGATTACGTTAGTGAATAGAGGAACTGACCTTGGAGTTAGGAAGACCTGAGTGCAAGTCTTCCTCGAAGTAGGGTATTCACAAATAACTGTGTGATCATGGGGAAATCACTTAATCTTTAGGCACCCCTGACAACTAACTCTCAGAAGACACTAAACAACAGTCAATGATGGGAGTTTCCTTCTTTGTAACTCCCTATAACAATGAAATCACAGGTCGGAATAAACTTTCATACAGGAAGGTTTTTAAAAGTTTCTCTGCCTAATTCTCTTTGCATGAGGCATAGCTTAGTCATCTACAACAAAATTAGGTTAGGGAACACAGTTTTAAAAACAACAACAACAAAAAAAATGAGTGGGTGGCAGAGAGGCTGCCCTAGCCCCAAATTGACTGTGTACATGGTTCTGCCTAAATCGCTTACCCTCCCATTGCTCTAGGGAGCTGATTTCTCAAGACAAAAAGGTTCTTTTTTTTCCCTTTTTTTTTAAACCCTTATCTTCTGACCTAATAACACCTCTAACACTGGAAGCACCTGGGTTAAGTGACTTGCCTAGGGCCACACAGCTAGGAAGTGTCTGAGGTCAAATTTGAACTCAGGGTCTCTCAACTCCAGGTCTGACTGTATCCACTGAGCTACCTAGCTGCTCCTGCTAGAAGGTTCTAAATGCACTAGAGGAGGAAATTTCTCACCAGGAGCTCCAAAACATAATTAAACCACAAGTCTGGGCCCCAACCAGGCTGCCTCCTTACACTGTTGATCTCCAGGCACAGGTTTGTGTGTGTGTATGTGTGTGTGTGTGTGTGTGTGTGTGTTGTTTTTTACCCCAGGTCTTTGCTTCTCTTTGCTAGACTCTGAAGGCAAACAATCCCCTCTGGAGACTTCAACAAAGAAAGAGTGCTTTTTGAAACCAAAACTTTTCTGCATTGAAAATTATTCTCAGGATCTCCTTTGCCTTGAGATGTTTCAAGGAGTGAGGACCCATTTAGCATATACTGAGTCATAGTTACAGCCAATTAAAGTGGACAGGCTTGCCACATAACCTGAAAAAACCATGGCATGAGGAAGGACTATGTGTAATGCACTGGAAAGAATGATGACATTAATAATAATAATAATAATAACAATTAGCATTCCTATGGTGCCTACTGTTTGCCAAGCACTCTGCTAAGTGATTTATAAATATTACCTAATTCATAATAACACCAGAAAGCAAAAATTGTTATCCTCTTTTTACAGTTGAGGAAACAGAGGTAGACAGATTAAGTGACTTGCCCAAGGTCACACAGTTAAGTGTCTGAGGCCAGATTTTAATTCAGGTCTTTCTGACTCCAGGCCTGGCCCATTATCTACCTCTGGAGATTTCCTTTTTTGAATATCTCTCCTCTTTCTATGAGCATCTTACTTTTTTTCATTTAAATTATTCACTCTAGAAGTTTTTCTGGGAGATTGGTACATACATTCTGTAGTCCTGAAAGAGCTTGAATCAGAACAAGTCATTCCATTCCATCAGCATTTTAAGGAGGACCAGTCTAGAGATAGACCTGTCTATCCTCTGACCCAGAGATTGACCCAGGACTGAGGCAATAATTCCTGTAGACACACACACACACACACACACACACACACACACACACACACACACA
>NW_025399584.1:0-1202 GCF_016433145.1 Gracilinanus agilis
GATCCTATTTCTCCAAAGGTTTTACTACATAGAACGGCTTCCCACAGAATCCCCCTTTTTTAAAATTTTTTTTTTTTTTTTTTTTTAGAACTTAGAGAGTGGTCACAACTATCAGTTATAGAGAGTACAAAAGGATTCTGTTCCGATTTACAGATCATGATAAAGGACCATGTAACCCTCTCTTGCTCTTAATGTCCTTTTCTTTTGTTTTGAATTGAAGAGATTTTAGCTCAATTTGAATTTGCCTTATTGAAGAACTGAGTGATCTAATGAGAAATGGTAAGCAAAACAAAACTATAAGGAATAAGAAAAGGGCAAAGCCAGCAGTACTGAGGGTCGGTATTAGATTATTATGAGAGATGTAAGATGAAAGACCCTCAATAAATGAAGAAGCCAGGTTGGGAATGGAATCAGAAACAGAAGAATGACTGATCTCCATAATCTGGTCATATAACATTTTTAGATCAATAGAGGCTTCTGAGTGATTCCATACACCAAGAATATGCTGTTGTATATTTTCCCAAGGAACATCTGTTTGATTATAGACAAGGGGGGTCACACAGATCCACTTAAATTCTGCATGACACCTTGCTTTAAGCCTGACTTTAATGTTTTGCAATTGATTGCCAATGTATAAAACAGCCTCTTCATGAACATTGATTCTTGCTTCTAATCCCTTATCTATGTTCTCTTGAGTCAGAAGGGCAAGGGAAACATTTTTTGAGAGGGTATCCACATGTTGGGGTATGTGACTCTCTCTTATGAGATCCTGGTCTTCCTGAAGGCTCTTGCAAACATAACTAACTTTTAAGTTACACAAATTTTGGGGGTAAAAAGGAAAAGAGGACAAAAACAATGATCAAATGATTACTAGACGCATTGACAAAAAGCCAATTAGGGGGCAGTCCCCTTTGGCATGAGTGTACATTCAAAACAGGTGCATTCAATTCCCCATATTTCAATTAACTGCACCCCAAAGTTCAGTATGGGATCTTCTTAATGCAGTGTAGGTCTCTGCAGGCATCTTCATGGTGTCTTCTTCCAAACAGGTTCATCGTCTGGATTCTGGGGAGGTGGCAAACTTCTTATCCTAAAATTATTCTCAAAAGAATTTCAACTTTACATTATAGATTATAAAACATACATTCTCCCTTACAGAGGGTTAAGGCTAACATCCAGATCAGTTAATGATACATGACTGA
>NW_025399585.1:0-1482 GCF_016433145.1 Gracilinanus agilis
GAGAGAGAGAGAGAGAGAGAGAGAGAGAGAGAGAGAGAGAGTTGCTTGTGCTTTCTTGTCTCTAACTAATGTCTCTAGATTCCTATGAAAGGAAATGAAGCCATTCATTCTCTTGTTCCCAGTCCTCATGTGCAGTGTGGATTTAATTTGTGCTTAGGTCCCTGGCCCTCTTTCTGCTTTGTTTCCTTTCCTGAGTGGGTGACCAAACATGATTCTTAAAGTAGATGCATCCAGGCTTGCAGGCGACCTTATAAATTCAAAAGGTGCAAAAGTCCTAGAGCCAATGAGAAAAGCAATTGGTTTAGGCAGATACAATAATGTTTGATTGTGTAAATGGCTGAAGGTGAAGTTCAGGGGAGGCTTAATTTTGAATGGAGTGAATGTTCAGAGAGGAAGTACAGTGTAAAACCCCTAAACAGCTATCCCACAAACTGCTTTATTTTCTGATGAAATCTGAATATCACTCTCCCAGTATATTGTAATGATAGGTGTAAGTTGTTACTAAATACTGTTTGCATTTCATCCCATTAATGTGCACTGTGAGTCTTTTATATCTAGCCTTCTTTTTGTACATAGGAATAAATTATCTGTCCCTACCTGATTCTATTGTACACTAGGATCTTTTTTCTCTCTCTCCCTTTTGGGGAAACCTTAGACTTGTGAGTTATCATCTAAGCCATAAGAAATTTTACTGCCTGGAATTAATGAGATAAAAAGAGTGAGAAAGTGGCGCCTAATCCATGAAATTAGAAGCAGGCTCACACCAAGAATGACCCTGGTCCACACCACATGCTCTCATATGGAAGTGAAAGTGGTGCGATATTCTAGCCTCTAGCAATGTCTCAGACATAGAATAAACTTTGCTGTCATAGATTTAGGCCTGAAAGAGACCTCAGCAGCCATCTAGAACAACTCTCTTATTGTACAAAGGAAGAAACTGAGTCCCAAGGAAGTTAAGTGAATTGTCTAATATCACACAGATAGTGTCTGAATTAAGATTTGAACAGCAAGTCTTCAGTCTTCTACTTCTAGTTGGGGTAGGGAGGAAGTAAATGAAGAAAAGCTCCACACAAGAGGTGGGATTTCCATTCTAAATAAGAGATGCTTTAGACTGGAGAAACTTAGAATCTTTAATATTTTAAGAAAAATAATGCATCATATATAAGAATTCAGCAAACCTTTTAAAATCCCACAGCAATGATCTTCAGATTAAGAGTAGAAATATTATTAGCAATGATTAACAACTTGAAGGTTTCATCTCATACCTATCAAATTAAGAGAAGACCAAGAAAGAAACCAAAAAGTGTTAAATGGACTGTGGAAATATAGTCAGGTGAATTTGTGGAATTGTAAAATGATCAATTAATTCTAGAAATCATTTTGGAACTATACTTCTGACATCTCTATCCTGTGTGTAGCCTTGCCTCAAAGATACCAAAGAAAGAGGGAAAAGACATATATGTACCAATATATATATATATA
>NW_025399586.1:0-3047 GCF_016433145.1 Gracilinanus agilis
ACTGGAGGAATTCCATGCAAATTGGAGAGACCTCCAGGAAGTGATGCAGATCGAAAGGAGCAGAACCAGAAGAACATTGTACACAGAGACTGATATACTATGGTAAAATCAAATGTAATGGCCTCCTGAACCAGCAGCACTGCAATGACACAAGACAGCTCTGAGGGATTTATGGTAAGGATGCTACCCACATTCAGAGGAAGGACTGCAGGAGAGGAAACATATAAGATAAACAATTGCTTGAATGCATGGACTGAGGCGGACATGAATGGGAAATAGACCCTGAACAAGGACACTTGTTACAACCAGTGGAAATGTGCGTTGGCCATGTTTGAGGGGATAGAGGGGGGTGTAGGGAAAAGTAGGGGCATAAAGTATGTAAACAGATTAAAAACGAATATTAATATATGTCTAAAAAAATTAAAAAAATTTTTAAAAATTAAAAAATGGCAAAATTTTTGCAATTAGAAAAGGAGGCTCAGAAATAAAATGAATTGATAAGCAAACTGAAGACCAGAAATGACAAGCTGGAAGCCTTGAAGAACCAGATAGACCAGATTGAAAAGGAAAACCAGTCTCTAAAGGCTAGAATTGGACAATTAGAAGCCAATGATCTCTCAAGACAACAAGAACAAATAAAGCAAAGTCAAAAGACTGACAAAATAGAAGGGAACCGGAAATATCTCACTGAGAAATTGACAGATCAAGAAAACAAGTCTAGAAGAGACAATTTGAGAATCATTGGTCTTCTGGAAAAAGCAGAAATTAACAGAAATTCTGTTATTAACAGAAATTCTGGCTGGCAATATGAAACTATGTTCAAAGGACTATAAAAGAATGCCTGCCCTTTTATCCAGCCATACCATTGTTGGGTTTGTACCCCAAAGAGATCATAGATAAACAGACTTGTATGAAAATATTTATAGCTGCGTTTTTTGGGGTGGCAAAAAACTGGAAAAGGAGAGTATATCCTTCAATTGGGAAATGGCTTAACAAATTATGGTATATGCTTATGATGGAATACTATTGTGCTAAAAGGAATAACAAACTGGAGAAGTTCCAGGTGAACTGGAAAGACCTCCAGGAACTAATGCAGAGTGAAAGGAGCAGAGCCAAAAGAACACTGTACACAGAGACTAATATACTATGGTAAAATCAAATGTAATGCACTTCTGTACCAGCAGCAATGCAAAGACACAGGACAATTCTGAGGGATTTATGGAAAAGATGCTACCCACATTCAGATGATTATAACTCTGAATGTGAATGGGATGAACTTGCCCATAAAACAGAAGCAAATAAAAGAGTGGATTAGAAACTAAAATCCTACCATATGTTGTCTACAAGAAAGAAATATGAGGTGGATGGACATACACAGGTTTAAGGGGAAGGGCAGGAGCAAAACCTTTTGGGCTTCAAATGAGAAAAAGAAGGCAGGAGAGGTGATCATTTCGCTATTATATTTCTGGGTGTTGGCTTTTCTGGATCCAGTGTAGAGGGTGATCTATGGATCCTTTCAATGTCTACATTGCCCTCTGATAGAGCTAAAGTAAAAATAAATTTGGTTAAAAGAGATAAGGGGAAGTAATTACATCCTGATAAAAAGTAGTATAGACAATGAGGAAATAATACTACTCAATGTGTATGCACCAAACAGTATAGCATCCAAATTCCTAAAGGAGAAACTGGCAGAGCTCAAGAAGGAAATAGATAGTAAAGCCATACTAGTGGGAGATCTAAATATCCCTCTTTCAGATTTAGATAAGTCAAACCAAAAAAATAAATAAGAAAGAGATAAGAGAGGTAAATGAAATCCTAGGAAAATTAGATTTAATAGATATGTGGAGAAAAATAAATAGGGACAAAAAGGAATAACCTTCTTTTCAGCTGCACATGGTACATTCACAAAGACTGACCATGTAATAGGGCATAGAAACATTGCAAACAAATGCAAAAGAGCAGACATAATAAATGTAACCTTCTCTGATCATAATGCAATAAAAATAATAATTAGTAAAGGCACATACAGAGGCAAATCAAAAACTAATTGAAAATTAAATAATATGATTCTCCAAAACCAATTAGTTAAAGAAGAAATCATAGAAACAATCAATAATTTCATTGAAGACAATGGAAATTATGAAACATCCTACCAAACTCTGTGGGATGCAGCTAAGATGGTTCTCAGGGGGGGAAATTTATATCCTTGAATGAATAAATTAACAAATTAGAGAAGGCAAAGATCAATGAACTGGGCATGCAAATTAAAAAACTAGAAAGGGAACAAATTAAAAATCCCCAGCTAAACACCAAATTGGAGATGTGGAAAAATTGGGACATTAATGCATTGCTGGTGGAGTTGTGAACTGATCCAGCCATTCTGGCTGGCAATTTGGAATCATGCTCAAAGGGCTATAAAAGAATGCCTGCCCTTTGATCCAGCCATACCATTGCTGGGTTTGTACCCCAAAGAGATCAGAGATAAACAGACTTGTACGAAAATATTTATAGCTGTGCTTTTTGTGGTGGCAACAAACTGGAAAAGGAGGGTATGCCCTTCATTTGGGGAATGGCTGAACAAACTGTGGTATATGCGGGTGATGGAATACTATTGTGCTAAAAGGAATAATAAACTGGAGGAGTTCCAGGCTAACTGGAGAGACCTCCAGGAACTGATGCAGAGCGAAAGAAGCAGAGCCAGAAGAACATTGTACACAGAGACTGATATACTATGGTAAAATCAAATGTAATGGACCTCTGTACCAGCAGCAATACAATGACCCAGGACAGCTCTGAGGGATTTATGGTAAAGAATGCTACCCACATTCAGAGGAAGGACTGCAGGAGAGGAAACATATAAGAAAAGCAACTGCTTGAACGTATGGGTCGGGGTAGACATGATTCGGGATGTATACTCGAAATTACCACACCAATACAACTACCAACAATTTGGAAATTGGTCTTGATCAAGGACACATGACAAAACCAGTGGAAATGTGCGTCGGCCATGGTGGGGGGAGTGCGGGGGGTGAAGGGGAAAGTAGGAG
>NW_025399587.1:0-8755 GCF_016433145.1 Gracilinanus agilis
TACACATATATAAACCTTTATAATATATATATATAATATATAAATACATACATGCAAATATATTATGTATCTACATCTATATATTTTTCCTTTTCTTTCCAACTTCATGTACCACCTGAAGTCTACCTACAAACTTCTTAGAAGTCTATGCACCCTCAGATAAGAATGTCTTTATTATGGGCAGACTATAACTTCAGAAAGTTCTAGTTCCTATTCAATTTAGCAGTATTTATTAATCACTTACTATGTCAAAGTCAAAATTAGCTTCTATTTTGGAAAATTCCTCAGCTTTTCAAGGATGTTTTTCCTACTGTCTACTATGGAAACATCTTATTAGTGATGGCCTTAGCACACCTGATTTAATCCTTGAATTTTTCTGGTTTGGCAACCCAATTTATTAAAACATGATCTTCTAGGGAAATTTTGCTGATATTAAACAACTTGTTCTATTTGGAAGCTGAATTTCTTCTCTATTCTCCTAGCTCTATAACCACTAATTTATTATAAAGGAAGTAGAGAGGGTTGTTTATTCCTGGATATAATGAAATACCAAAGGTCAGAACTCCTGGAGTCTCTTTCCATCTCCCCTAGAGACTAGTTCCTTACACTTAGCAATTTGGATCCTTTCTGGGTACCTCAGTTTCTCTGACTCTAAAATAAGATTAATAATAGATTTCCAGCCTCCCCCACAGATACCCAAGGACAGGAATTGTAGAAGAATGCTAGTAATGATCTGTGAAAGAAGAGTGCTTTTGAACATAATGTATTAATAGAATTCACAACAAAATATGGCCTTTCCAAGAGCTCCAAGAAAGAAAGACACTATATAAATACTTACTGGTATTATTTTTGTAATAATATAGTACTGCTCATATTCCAGCACTTAACCCTGTTCTGTTTTCCAAACTGTGTGGGTGTTGATTTGCCTAGGTGATGTGTGTCATATTATTTGTGTTTCTAGACAATGCTCTTCAACTGCTGGGAATTGTAAATTGCTGTGCAGTGGGGTGGGACATTTTGAGTATATTGTCAGTGCATACACTTGCATGCTTGGCATGCCTCTGCCCTTACAAATATCTCTTCTTGTAATTTAGCAAAGAATCTGAGAGGCATTATAAAGTCAATTTTGGCTACTTCAAAGTGATTGGCACTTGGAAATAGATGCTTATTATAAAGTTTAGCTGCTAGGATCTGTTACCTACAGATAGAGTAAGGTCTCATCCTTATAACCTTACACCAGACCCATGCCTAGATCCCTCATCTTCTTTAAATTCCTCACTTCCTTCCAGACTCAGCCAATGATCTGCTATATATAAGGAGCCTACCTTGATTCCCCTAAGTTGTTAGTAGTCTCTCTGACCTATTATCTTTTTCTATTATGGTGGGAGAAATAAAACATATAAAAATACTCAAGTCCCTTGAGTAGAAATTAAGGTTTTATCTTCTACCCATTTTCTTACAATATTAGGACCTTTTTAAATGCTTCTTGGATCAGAATAGAGAACAATGTGTTTCAGACAAAGATGCTATGTCAGCTGTTTTCCCAAATGGTGGTATGATATAATAGCAAATTAGGTCTCTGACCAACAGAGTGACACCCAGTTTTTTGATGAAAATGAACACTTATGACATATTTATATTAGAAAGGCAGAATGGTACAATGAATAGCTTATTCAGCTAAGGTTCCCCTCATGGTCAATAGCTGTGTGATTTTAGGCAACCCTCTTAACTCTCTGTGCCTCAAATATATCTCCTCCCCTTCCTTCTCCCTTAAAATTAAATTAAAATTGGTAATAACTAACTAAATAAATAATTTATTGGTGTTTTTTAAAAAAGACTTTAACTTTCACACTCTAGTAACATCAATATCCCCCCAAAAATTAAATCCTGGTTTGTAGCAAAGAAATATAGCCAAGCAAAATGAACTAACACATTGGGTATATGTGATCATGATCCCTAGTCTACATTTGAGTTTGCATCAAAGGAAGATCTATCTCACTTTTGGAACACTAAAATCCATTCTTATTGTATGTGTCAGGAATTATTATGGTTTCTCAGTCTTCTCAGTTAAAAAATATAGTAGCAATTTATGTTTTTAATCAATTGTCTAAAATTCCTTTTTTAAATAGAAATGAATAATAGCAGTATATGTGGTGGACTTAGCACATTGCCTGGCATATATTAGGCACTGAATAAATGTTTTGGGTTGTTCAATTTATTAATTCACATAATGGAATTCAGAGACAGAATGATGTCAATAAAGTGGTGGGTTTCATCAGAATTTGTTGTTCAGTCTTTCTGTTGCATCAGATGCCTTGTGAGATTTTCTTGGCAAAAACACCAGAATGGTTTGCCATTCTTTCACCAGCTCATTTCACAGATAAGGAAACTGAGGCAAGCAGGATTAAGGTCACATAGCTAATTAAGTGTCTGCGACCACATTTTAACATAGGAGGAGGAGTTTTCCTGACTCTAGGCCTCAGCTCTGTGTACTGAGCTCCCTAGGTGCCCATGCTTAAATCAGAAAGACTGGATCAAATCAACTTGTGATTTTTATTATCTATATAACCCTAGGGCCTAGGCATTTTACTTTATCTCTCTGTGCCTCCTTAGTCTTCTACTAGAACATCTCTGCTAAAGTCATAGACAATTCCTTTTTGCATTTTTGGAAGAAGCTATCATGACTAAGGTTCTGAAAAGACAGTCCCTTCAAGCATTTCCACAAAGTAGAAAAATTGTACCAATAGAAGCTTCCTAGATACCATGAAAGGTTTTTCTTTAGCAAAAATCACTATGTATGGCACAGAGCCTTTATCTTACTTCTTCAGAATTCCTGCTTTTTTTTACTATAACAAATAGAAAGTTGGAGTACAGTTTCCACCAGGGTCATCAGAAGGACTTCTTTGGAGAAGGATTCATAGTCATTGTTGAAGAAAATTTTGAGAAGGCTTAAGTGATTTCAATTGGTACTCTTTTAAGAAACTGACTCAGGTATATCGATATGACTGCCTCTGTTTTTCTTTGCAAATTTCCCTGTACTTTATGTTGGCCTTAGAGATCAAGTGGTTTGGATATTGGTCCATTTGAAAAAAAAAAAGAAAGGTTTTCTCTAGCTGCCATCCCATCAGCAGTAGCTGCTTCACCTTGCACCCTGGTGTTATGCCTGGCATACCTGCCTTTAAAATGCATGAAGTAGCCCTTATCTTCACTGCCTTTTTGAATTCTTTGATCCCTCACCATTGCTTCACAACTCAAAAAAAAAAAAGCCTCAGGCTTCGGCTTGAATGGTGGCCAAACTCAAAGGCACACTGCACAGATTGATCCTGAATCCATAAAATCAAAAGTCTTTCCATCTCAGCCACAAGTTCTGCATTTTTCTTATAACAGTAGATTGAAGAGGCACAAGAATCAAAAAAATCATAAAGTCTTAGACCTGGAAGGAAAAGACATTAGACACAGAACATTATTTTTTTCTTTTTCTTTTACTTTTGCCAATCATTTTTCAAGATTGAAGGCGAGGTATGACTATAAAGTGATGACTTTTTTAGCAAACATACTAGAACTTAATAGTAACTTCCATTTCTATAGCATTTTAAGGCTTATACTGCATTTTACTCACAAAACTCTGAGACAGAGAGCAAGTTGCTTATTACATGTGTAACCTTGGGTAAGTGATTTTATCTCCCTGATTTTCAGTTTCCTTTAATAAGAGGGGGTTTGACTAGATGGCTTCTGATATCCCTTTTCAGCTATGACCCTATAAGAATTACTGCCCTTATCCTATATATGAAGAAACTGAGGTTCAGAGGGATGAAATCATTAGCCCGTCTTCATACAGAGGGTAAATGGTAATACCAGATTTTAAGCCTAAATCCTTTCATTTCATCTTGGTTATGCACCTACTCCTCACACCACCTGCCAATTACACCATACAGAGTGCTGTCCCCTTTATTACAAAGGTAGAGACATCTTGCTATGCTTATATTAAACAAAATATACTGACACTCCATCTTTAGAGATGATATTTCAGATTCTGTACACTACCCAAAAAACAATCTGCTACACTCTTTTGTAGTCATTGCCTTGGTGCCCCTGAGATGCTTTTTCCAACTCATTTTGAAGGTTGTGTGCCCAGGCAAAGAAAGAGATCACTGGAGCATAATTTATGAGTCAATGCCAAAAATGAGAGGGCCCCTAAATTTCAAGAAATCAATGGGAGATACCCTACTCTAGATATGCTCTTGGTTAGGAATTCAGGAGATAGGACAAAAAGCAAATTTTATGTACTTTTTTTGTACCTCTTTTCATTTATTGTCTTCCTTTGTTTGGACTTAACATTAGAACTTCTAGAAGAAAAAGAATGCCCAGTGTGACAAGTGAACATGTGCAAAGTCCTGAGCCTCATCACAAATACTAGGAGAAACAATTGCTTGCTATCCAGAGTATCTAATGTTGCCAATAGAAGTGAGGTAAGAGGGATGGTGAAGAGAAGGGAATCTATTACAAGAAAGAAATCATTGAATCTTGGAGCAGAAAAGTAACTAGAAGCCCCAAGTATTTTAAAGATCCAGAACCACACAGACTACTAATGTATATGAATACTCTCTTTCTGGTGAGCTAAAGGAAGAAGTTTTCTTTTTATTTAGGATGGGATCTTGGGGCAGGCAGTGGTAGTTTTTGGCCATTTTTAGTCTAAGAAAATAGACATTCGGCCATGTGTGAACATCCTTGGCACATCCTTGGGTTGACACTCAGAGGATTTTTATTAAACTTCTGAGCCCAAGTCCTTTCATTTTATTTTGTCTTTGTACCTCCAGGCCCCATCAATTATACCATTCTGAATTCTGTCTCCTTTAAAGTAGTCATTTTGAGGGGAAAGACACATTACCATTCTTATACTGAATACAATATTGCTGGAACTATTCTTTAGAGATGAAATTTCAGGGTCTATTTACTAGCCATAAAACTCAATCTAATGTACTCTTTTGAAGTTAGGTACCCTGGTACCCCTGAATTGACTTTTCCAACTTATATTGAAGATTGTTGATTTAGGCAGAGAAGATCACAGGAGTAAAATTTTTGAGACACATAATTAAAAATGTGATTGCTCCCAAATTTCACCTTGCTTGGAGGGTTTCAAGTTATTCAGGGTGAAAGAATGGAATACCACTTAAAACATTGAAATATTAAATCTACTGTCTCTACAAAGCTCAGACTATGCTATAATGTATCTTTCCAAACTCATGTCTCAGCATATTGATAAAATCAGGAACATAGCATGCTGCACTCATATGGTTTATTATATATGGAATAAAGTGAACATGAAATTTCAGTGAGGATAGATAGAATCCTAATTGCACCTGTTAACTTAGAAAAACACAAGAACTATTAAGTAGTCAGAAAAAACAAGTCTTTAATGAGGAGAGAGATAGTGTTTGATATTTAGGTCTCCACTTAGAGTCACGTACTCAAAACCACACAGAACCAAAGGCCCTGGCACGGTGGCAAACAGTATCCCTGGGAGTAGCTTAGATGAGCAATAGAACTTGGGGAACTTACATACCTCTTAGGGAACTGGGGACAGGGGAATATGGTTGATTGGCTTTACAATGACCACAAAGAAAAGAGAAGTACAAGACAGGATTGTCAGGGAGAGGCTGATGTTTTAAAATGGACATAAAATGGAACAATCCAGCCAAGAACTAGGCTTACTTGGGAAAGGACTTTGATACAATGGGAGAAACTACCAGGGCAAAAAGGTACTTAACATCTGATTGAGTGTGCTAGCCCCACCTAACTAGGACCACCAAGTACTTTAAGGTCTATTCTTAGTCTGAAACTTGTGAGTCTGGGATGTCCTTCTAGGAGAAACTTCTCATGTGACAAGGTCAAACTTGGGGTTTCTAGATTTCAAATTGACACACTGCACCAAAGATGTGGAAAATAATGAGTAGAAAAGTCTTGTACTTCCCATATTTTATTTATAGACTGATGTAAAAGTAGAACATAGGTCAGCTGTGCCAGTGTATCCTGGATAATATTATTATGACATGTCCTTTTTTTTCATCCATGGAAGAGTGTAAGGTAGATGGGTCCCAGAAAGGCCTCTGGAAAGAAGATGTTCCTGAGTCTAATTTCTTCAGACTGGAAGAAAGGTGATGGCAGCCCATGTCAGATCCAGGCCTTTTGTGAAAGAACCGTATTTAGGAGTGTAAGGGTTAAATGGGAGGAGTTTGATAAAAGTGAGGAGAACAGTTGAATAAAACACTTAATTTAATTTGAGAAGTACATATAGGAAATAGAAAGGAGAGAAGAGAGATTATTATTCTCATACCCTATGACTATACCTAAATTCCTAATACTAACTAAAATTTCTAAAACCCTACTTCTCTCTTCTGAGGACAGGTTCTTCTTGCCTGACCAGACCAGGCCTATTGTAAGAGGGAAGATGTTTTTTGTTTTTTTTTTATTGGATATATTAATATTTACAGGTGTGGTTGCCAAGGAACTGAATAAATTCCAATTCCTAAGATGATTTTAGTAATTTATTTACAAAATATAGGAGAAAGTAGAAGTAGAAAGATGAGAAGAGGGTAGAGTAAGAGATCTAACTTGGCAGAATAGATTTGTATTCTACTCTGGGCTGTACTCTGGCAGGGCTTCAGAGGCCCAGCCTGAGAGCCTAAAGGTCAATTAGAAAAGGGTTTAGCCACTAGGGCTTCTCCCATTCAAGGGAGTCTCTGGAGGCTAAGGTAGTCAACCTTCTTCACTCACCATGTATTTTTCTAAGGGAAAGATTTAAGAATAGTCTCACCAAGGTCTCAGGATCCCAGTCAGAGCTCCTCCACATCCAAGCAATGAACAAGAAGAAGCCAAAAGGGCTGAGCCCCGGAAGCTCTATTAATTTTTCCAGACCATTTCTTTTGTCACTTCCTGTGCCTTCCTCTTAGTTTATGTGTCCAATCACAACAGATGCTTTTCTTAGGGCTGCCTAGCGGGCAGTCAGTCAATTCTGATTCATCACCTATTTTTGCACATGTGGGTCACAGACCTCCAAACTTGTGAATTAAGTGGAGTTGTTTACACTTTTTGTGATTAGATTTGAGAATGGCCAAGGTAGATTTATTCTAATTATCACACTATGTAACCTACACTATCTAAAATTTGATTCACTAACTACCTATCTTACACTAATAAACAATACATTCACCACCCATGACTGCCTTCAATCAGTTTTATCCTCCAACTGCCAGTAGCAGAGACAGAGACAGACCTCCTGCTCTCAAGAGATCCAGAGGCAAAAGACCTCTAACTGCCAACCCTTCCTTCTTTATCCTCCTTGTCTCCTAGATAAGGGAATCTTCAGCTCAGGCTCACTGGCACCTTTTAGTTCTGCTCTACTTAGAAATCCTATGCTAATGCCTCTTAAGTAGAGGGAGGGAAAGATTAAGAAAATCCATTTAACAGGAGCTAATTAGGCATTACTAGTAAATAGATGGGTTTGATGGGATTTTTCCATATATAGATAGAGAGAAAAGCAGGAATTCTATCACCACTTCCCCAAGAGTGTAGGAAAGCTAACATCATCTAAAAACACATTCTCCATAATTCTTCTTTCATACTCTAAGTTACTGTGGTATAATGGATAGAGTGCTGGACATGGAGACAGAAAGACTTTATTCAAATAGTACTTCAGAAACTAGATAATTATGGGATCCTAGAATACCAGTTAAACTCTTCAGACTAGTTTCCTGTTCAGAAAATCAGAAAGTTGGACTAATTGGGCTCTCTAGTCACTTCATTTTTAATGTTAATTTTTTACATGTTGGTACAAATTTTAATAATCATCTTTTAACATTTTGTAATCCATGTTGTCTCTCTTTCTCCCACCCTTTCTAACTCTTAAGATGGCAGGTAATATGATACAGATTATAAATGTTAGCATACACTACATATTTCCAAATTAATCATGTTCTGAAAGAAGACATTGCTTACACTAGAGAAAAATTCATGGAGGAAATAAAGTAAAGGATGGCTGGCTTCAATCCGCAATTCAGACTATGTCAATTCTTCTATGGCAGTGGATAGCCTTTCTCATCATGAGTCTCTCTGGCCCCTATCAACTCTAAATACATGATCAAATGGATTGGCACAAAAGTTGATTTTTGTGCCTAATTTTTTTAAACATTTATTAATATTCATTTTTAACATGGTTACATGATTCATGCTCCTCCTTTCCCCTTCAACCCCCCCCCGCGCCCCCCCTACCCATGCGCATTTCCACTAGTTTTTTCATGTGTCCTTGATCAAGACCAATTTCCAAATTGTTGGTAGTTGCATTGGTGAGGTAGTTTCGAGTCCACATCCCCAGTCATGTCCACCCCGACCCATGCGTTCAAGCAGTTGTTTTTCTTATATGTTTCCTCTCCTGCAGTCCTTCCTCTGAATGTGGGTAGCATCTTTACCATAAATCCCTCAGAATTGTCCTGGGTCATTGTATTGCTGCTGGTACAGAGGTCCATTACATTCGACTTTACCACAGAATGTCAGTCTCTGTGTATAGAGTTCTTCTGGCTCTGCTCCTTTCGCTCTGCATCAGTTCCTGGAGGTCTCTCCAGTTCGCCTGGAACTTCTCCAGTTTATTATTCCTTTTAGCACAATAGTATTCCATCACCCGCATATACCACAGTTTGTTCAGCCATTCCCCAATTGAAGGACATACCCTCCTTTTGCAATTTGTTGCCACCACAAAAAG
>NW_025399588.1:0-2276 GCF_016433145.1 Gracilinanus agilis
TAGATTTTTGACTATTAATGGGATCGAGCTAATTCTATTTACACAATGTGGGTAATTCATGTTATGACTGTTTACTGGACACTGGGGCTTCAAGGTCAGTACTGGTGAGCAAACCAGATGTAAACTGTAATTCTATTGGCTCTCTAAACATAGTAGGGGTATCAGGAACACCTCAAAAGGTCCCAAAACTTTCTCCTCGTATGGTAAGCCTTGGACCTTTATCAATAGAACACTCCTTTCTTTTAATGCCGGGATCCCCCACAAATTTACTGGGAAGGGATCTATTATGTAAACTTAAAGCCACAATAATTTGCAATCC
Organism: Gracilinanus agilis; assembly: GCF_016433145.1. NCBI lineage: Eukaryota > Metazoa > Chordata > Mammalia > Didelphimorphia > Didelphidae > Gracilinanus > Gracilinanus agilis. The sequence goes on from NW_025399588.1 coordinate 320, forward strand.
AGATGGTTCTATGTCACTGGAATTGCCAGAGGACTCTTTAAACCTACTCCCTGTACTTCTTTCAGAAGAGCAGGAAGTAAAAGAGCCTCCCATTTTTAAAATCCCAGATGATATCCCAGAGTCTCTATGGGCTACATCTTCTACTGATGTAGGCCTACTTAAATCAGCTGTACCTGTTCAGATTAGAACAAAAGGAGGACCAGCTCCCTCCATTCCTCAGTACCCCTTATCAAAAGAAGCCATTGAGGGAATTACCCCAGTGATAAATTCACTAATTGAGCAAGGAATAATAATCCCGTGCAAGTCAGAATATAATACACCTATTTTACCTGGTAAGAAGCCAAAATTAGGCCCAGATGGAAAACCCCAATATAGATTTGTTCAGGGTCTAAGGGCTATAAACAATCATGTTATAAAAAGACACCAAGTGGTTTCAAACCCAAACACAATTATTTCTTCTATTCCCAGCACAGCCACTTACTTTACGGTCGTGGACCTGTGCTCAGCTTTTTTCTCAATTCCTATTCATGAGAATTCCAGACATATATTTGCTTTTACCTGGAATAATTCTCAGTGGTCCTGGGGGCGTCTTCCCCAAGGATATTGTGAGAGCCCATGTATTTTTGCACAGATTTTGAGCCAAGATACAGAAAATATAATATTTAAAAATAGTAAATTGATTAAATATGTAGATGACTTGCTCCTGGCTTCACCTGATGCTGAAACATGCCAGGAAGATAGTAAACATCTTCTTTTAGAGTTACATAAAAGAGGACATGAGATAGCGAAAGAAAAAGTGCAGTGGTGTCTCCCCAGAGTAGAATATTTGGGGTTCATCTTGACAGCTGGTGCACGACATATATCCCCTAAGCGCATTGAGAATATTCAAAAATTGAGCAATCCTACCACTAAAAAACACTTAAGAGCAATCCTAGGAGCAACAGGTTTCTGCAGACAATGGATCCCTTGCTATGGGGAAATTACTAAACCCCTTACAGCATTAACAAAAGATTCAGTCCCTGAACCACTTAAATTAGAGCCAGAACACAAGTTAGCTCTATCAAATTTAAAACAAGCCTTTCTGTCTGCTCCTGCTCTAGGCATCCCAGATTATAACAAACCATTTACTTTATATGTACATGAGCGTAGAGGAATAGCTTCAGGTGTTTTAACCCAAACTTTGGGACCATACCAGCGTCCAATTGCTTATTATTCAGCTCAGCTAGACCCTATAGCTGCAGGTGCACCACCATGCCTTAGAGGTGTAGCTGCCACAGCTCTGTTAGTGACAAAAACTGTTGATCTAGTATTGGGATGCCCATTAACAATTATGTGCCCACATGAAGTGGAAGCATTACTGCTAAGACATAGAACACAGGCATTTTCTGATCAGAGAATTACAAGGTATGAAATAACCTTGCTAAATAATGAAAATATTACTTTTAAACGTTGTACAACCCTTAACCCAGCCACCTTACTTCCAGATTTACCAGTTTCAGAAGAAACTTTACATAATTGTGAAACACTAGTGTCCATGGCTGAAAAGCCTCGAGACAATCTCCTGGACACTCCTTTAGAGAATCCTGATCTAGTTTTATTTACTGATGGCTCTTCATTTATGAGAGATGGCATACGCTACACTGGAGCTGCTGTAGTTACAGAATTTAACACTGTATGGTCAGCTTCACTGCCCTCAAATCTAAGTGCTCAAGCTGCAGAACTCATAGCTCTAAAACATGCATGTATAATTGCCAAAGATAAAAAGGCTACAATTTATACGGATTCTCGATATGCATTTGGAATATGTCATGCAGTGGGTATGTTATGGCTCCAGAGAGGATTTTTAACCTCAGCTGGAAAATCTATAGCTAATACAAAAATTATTAATGAAGTTCTTTCTGCTCTCCAGCTAAAGCCCTAGCTGTAGTTCACTGCTCTGCTCATACAGGTGGCACTG
>NW_025399589.1:0-5027 GCF_016433145.1 Gracilinanus agilis
TATATATATATATTAGAAATAGATCCTTTTCTCTGATCTTTGATCTCTCCCAGCAGCCTAACTTTTAATACAGGTATAACCTATTAAATTATCCCAAAAGTTAGCTTTGCATTTTAATTATTCACATATTCTAATGCTGTTTAAATTCTAAATTACGGACTTTTATATTAAACAGTCAGCACCAAATTGGTTAATACAGTAGTAAAAATGTATGAAAAAAATCTTTCCACTTATGACTCCACATTTGCAGTACCACATGACATGTTTCCTCCAATGACTAGTCTAAAAATTATTTGACCTATATAACCAAATGCAGCAGACATGTGCAGCTATCTAGAGTTTCTTAATTTTGTTGTATACACTGTACTGAAATAGCATAGCAAACAGATGTCTTTGTGTTTTCAATTCTATTCTATGATAACCTCCTTCTAATGTAAAAATATAGATTAGCTCATTTTTAAAAGAAGACAAATTGCATTATAATGAATGTGTTGATAAAAGTGCAAATACCTAAGTTACTATATTAGATAACTTCTGGGTCTTATTTACCTTATATGTTCCATTGATTGATGTATTTATTTTTTAATAAATTCTATTATTTTTAATGCTGATTGCTATGTAGTATAGTTCGAAATTAAGTACAGCTAGTGGTTCTGGGGAAAGAATAAGGATCTAAAGTCAGGAAGACCTGAATTCCAATCCAGCCTTAGACAACTTACTAGCTGTGTTACCCTGGGTAACACTTAACACTGTTTGCCTCAATTTCCTCATCTGTAAAATAAGCTAGAAAAGGAAATGGCAAACAACTCCAGTAACGATGCCAAAAAAAAAAAAACCCAAATGCCTAAACAAATATTCAGATACAACTAAAAAATATTTCAACCAAAAATGCTAGGACACTTTCATTACTAGTTTTTCATTTTCTTGAAGATGTTAGTATTTTGTTCTTCCAGATATAACTTTTTTACCTCTACACAATAACTCCTTGGTAGTTGATTAGTATGGCATGAAAGCTGCCAAGTAATTTAAGTAGTGCAGTAACTTGGGAAAATTTGCAAGACCTGGTCAAATCCAGGACTCCTTTGCCTTCTATGAGACTGAGATTGAATAGACCTCCTGGACCATTGCATCCTCCTAGATGACTTTGCTTTTTGTCTTGGCTCTGAACTCTGACAGCCACAAACCTGAAATTAACTTAAAGCAATACTAACCTTTTGGATCCTATGGAAGATTATGTCCCCCAAATCCGCCTTTTTTGGTTTCTATTATAAAAGACCCCACACTATTGTAGATAAGTGGGCAGCTTAGTGCTTCAGCATTAAGTTAGCTGGGTATTTCTAAGTCGCTAATAAAGATGCCTGGTGTACTTCTAGATTTTGGACTACCTCAGATTTTTAAAAAGTTGACAGACTTTATTTTAGAATTTTGGCAAGGCCTAACCATGAGCAATTATTATTAGCAATTATTAGCAATATATTATTTTTCTGTTCTTAAATTCTGTAAAAATGTTTTATAGTTATATTCATATGTCCATTGTTTTCACTGAGGCTGAAGTCCTTAAGACATTAATTGTAGAGCAGTTTGTTGTAATCCTTAGCATTGTAATGTACTCCTGCTTTGCTAAAATATTCCACCATAGTTGATTCAAAGCATTTTCAGTCCTATGTAAGAAGACCTATTTCAGGGCAGAAAGGCCTTGGTAGGTTGTCTCCTAGATACTAGGTAAATGCTGTCATGATTTTAAATGGTTTTCCCCCAGTGTTTTCCTGATGGAAATTATTACAAATATTCAGAAAGGCTAATGATTTTGTGGATTTATTTTCTATCTTGTTACTTTATTAATGTTATTATTAATTAGGCAGTTAGTTAATAAATGATTTGTGTATCTACTGTTTGCCAGGCACTGTTCTAAACACTGAGGATTTGGAAAGAGGTAAAAGACATTTCCTGCCTCAAGGAGCTCACATCTTATGGAAAACAAAACTAGTTAAGAAACTAAATATAGACTATATAAAGGGCAAATAGGAAATAATGAAAAGAAGAAAGTCACCAGAATTAAGAGGGGCTGAGAAAGGTTTTCTGAAGGAGTTAGGATTTAAATTGGGACTTTAAGGAAACCAGGAAGCCAGCAGGCAGTGATATATTTCTTATTGTTAAGTTGTGTCCAACTCTTTGACCTCCTTTGGGATATTATTGGCAAAAATACTAGAGTAGTTTTATCATTTCTTTCTCCAGTTCATTTACAGATGTAGAACTGAAGCAAGCAGAGTTAAATGATTTGTCCAGGGTCACTCAGCTACTAAAAGTTCAAGGCTGAATTTGAACTCAGGAAGATAAGTCTTTCTAACTTCAGGCCCTGTGCTCTATCCATTATGTCACTTAGCTGTTTGACCAACAATAAATACAAGGGGATAATGAAAAGAAGAAAGTCAATAGAAATAAGAGAGGTCAGGAAAGGCTTCTTGATAAAATGGAGATTTAAGCTGGGACTTAAAGAAAACCAGGGAAGTCATCAGGGAGAGATAAGGGGGGGAGGGTGGAATATTCCAGGCATGGGTAATAGTCATAGGAAATAACTGTCTTGTTCATTGTTCAACAAAGGAAATAACTGTCTTGTTCAACAAACAGAATTAACCAAAAAATACATGACAGAGAGTAAAATATGAGAATCCTGGAAAAGTTGTAGGGGATCATATTATGAAGGGCTTTTATTTTTTAAGTTTTTATTTTGAATATTTCCCATAGTTATCATATTTCATGTTCTTTCCCTCTCTGCCAACCCCCCTATCCCCCTAAGCCAATGCTCAATTCCACTGGGTTTTCCATGTATCATTGATAAAGACCTAATTTTATATTATTGATAGTTGGACTAGAGTTATCATTTAGTGTCTTCATCTCCAATAATAACCCCATCAGGCCATATGTTCAAGCAGTTGTTTTTCTTCTGTGTTTCTCCTCTCACAGTTCTTCCTCTTAATGTGGCTAGTTGAGATTTCCGGGAAAATGGCAGCTTAGACTGAGTGAATCTTAAAACCTCAGCACCCTTACACACTGAGATAGAAAACAATGCACTTCTAGAAGAAAGAGGACTGAATCTAATAATGGGACATAGCAGGGGAAACCCTACTACAGCACAACTAAAGGATACTCCAAGAAAAAGGCTTCAATTCTTGAACTGTCCAGTCTGAAGGCTTAGAAGGGGAATCCCCAGATGCCTCCCCCACTTGCTGTGTAGAGTCTGTAGCAGCCTGGGAAATCTCAAGGCAGGTGGGCTCACGGGTCCAGAGGAAGGGCCTTGCTGGCACCAGAATCCAGGAGTTAAACACAAGCACTGGAGAGGTGACTGGAGGAGAAAGCCAGAGAAACACAGCAAAAACACTTGGAAGATGGTGGCTTAGAGAGAGCCAAACTCCAGATTGAAGGCAGTTTGGCTTCCTCATACCAAGAACTCAGGGCTTCAAGAGGAAAGAAAACCAGTTCAAATACAGAGGCCAGCACAGGGGGACCCCCACTGCTGGAGAGCTCAGTTCAGCAAAAATGCTTTTTTCCCCCCCACAGTTTTTTTTCTTTGTTCCTTTTTGTTGTTTTTGTCCTTTTTGTTTTTTCCTCCTCTCAAGGTTTTAGCCTCAGGGAAATTAAACAGTAAGATTAATCCACTCAATACAAGATTAATCCCAACAATTGGACCGACAAGAAGTCTTCAGAGGGCAGAGAAAGTAACTACAAAAACTCCATTGCTAGCTGGAGGAAGATCTTTCATCAAAGATCATTAAATACATCTGCTCAAACTAGCAGAACAAGGAAGGAAAAAATATGAGTAAGCAACAGAAAAAGGGAAAAGAAATGACAATTGACAGCTTATTTCAAGGAAGTGAAAAGAGGACAAATAAAAGAGAAATAGAAGAAGAGGAAGTAGTTCCTGCCAACTGGACACAGGCTTTAGAAGATCTCAAAATTCAACTTCAGGAACTCAAAAAGCAATCAAGAGAGGCTGAAGAGAATTTGAAAAAGGAAATACATGAACTAAAACAAGAAAATAAAGTCTTAAAAGCCAGAATTGGCCAGATTGAAAATGAAGCAAAGAAGGCAAAAGATGATCTAAAAAGAAAATCAGACCAGAAGGAGAAGGATGACCAAAAATCCAGGGATGAAATTCAGTCTTTAAAAAACAGAACTTAACAACTAGAAGCAAATGACTTCACAAGGCAGCAAGAATATATTAAACAAAATTTTAAAAAATGAAAAATTGGAGGAGAATATGAAACACTTCATTGACTCAACCAAAGATCTGGAGAACAGAGCTAGAAGAGATAACTTAAGAATTATTGGTTTACTAAAACATCATGATAAAAGAAAAAGTTTAGATAGCATCTTACAAAAATTATCAGAGAAAATTGGCCTGAAGTTCTCAAACAAGAGGGAAAAGTGGAAATTGAAAGAATCCACAGATCATCTCCTACATTTAATCCACAACTGACAACTTCCAGGAATATTATAGCCAAATTCAAAAACTACCAGACCAAGGGAAAAATATTATAAGCTGCTGAAAAGAAGTCTTTCAGATATCAGGGAACCACAGTTAGGATAACACAGGATCTGGCTGCATCTATATTGAAGGACCAGAAGGCATTGGACACAATATTCCAGAAAGCAAGAGAACTGGGTCTACAACCAAGAATTAACTATACAGCAAAACTAACTATATTATTGCAGGGGAAAGTATGGTCATTCAATAAAATAGAGGTCTTCCAAAAATTCATCAAGAAAAAACGAGACTTAAACAGAGAGTTTGCTGCCCAAACATAGAACTCAAGAGAAACAACATAAGGAAATTAAGAGAATGGGGAGAGTAGAAAAAAAAATTATTTTCTTTAAGGGACACAACAAGTTTAATCAATTTGTATACCAAGAAGAAAAGAAGATATTGGCAAATATTAAAAATTGTTGTTACCAAAAGGGTAACTAGAAGAAGTTTACATAGAGGGAACAGGGACAAACTGTATAGGATGAAATGTCAATATATATAT
>NW_025399590.1:0-2334 GCF_016433145.1 Gracilinanus agilis
TGAACTGATCCAGCCATTCTGGCTGGCAATTTGGAATCATGCTCAAAGGGCTATAAAAGAATGCCTGCCCTTTGATCCAGCCATACCATAGCTGGGTTTGTACCCCAAAGAGATCATAGATAAACAGACATGTACGAAAATATTCATAGCTGCGCTTTTTGTGGTGGCAACAAATTGGAAATGGAGGGTATGTCCTTCAATTGGGGAATGGCTGAACAAACTGTGGTATATGCGGGTGATGGAATACTATTGTGCTAAAAGGAATAATAAACTGGAGAAGTTCCAGGCGAACTGGAGAGACCTCCGGGAACTGATGCAGAGTGAAAGGAGCAGAGCCAGAAGAACTCTATACACAGAGACTGATATACTGTGGTAAAATTGAATGTAATGGACCTCTGTACCAGCAGCAATACAATGACCCAGGACAATTCTGAGGGATTTATGGTAAAGAAAGCTACCCACATTCAGAGGAAGGACTGCAGGAGAGGAAACATATAAGAAAAACAACTGCTTGAACGCATGGGTCTGGGTGGACATGATTGAGGGTGTGGACTCGAAACTACCACACCAATGCAACTACCAACAATTTGGAAATTGGGGGGGTTGAAGGGGAAAGGTGGAGCATGAATCATGTAACCATGTTAAAAATGAATATTAATAAATGTTAAAAAAATGTTAAAAAAGAAAAAAGAAAAAAAAACTTCTCTATTACTGTCAAAAGTACCACCATCATCTGAGTGCCAGATCTTGTCATTTCTACCTCTGCATTATCTCTCATACCTCCCCTTCTTTCTACTTATACAGCCACCACTCTAATTTAAGCCTTTATCATTTCTTGTCTGAATTATTTCAATTACTTTCTATTTCATCTCCCAGCCTCAATTCTTCCCCCCCACCTCCACCTCCAATCCATTCTCCACTAAACTGCCAAAGAGATTTTCCTAAAGTACAAGCCCAAACATGTCACCTTGCTAGTCAATAAATTCCAGTGATTCCCTATTACCTCTAGGAGAAATAGCTTAACTACTCCTCCCTTCCCCCCATACTGGTTGGCCTAGTTTTTCTTCAAAATGTATTCCTTGAGACAAAGAACTAAGAGCTCAAACTATTATCATTACTTCCTCATCAACTGAGTACAAAGCAGCTGAGAATAGCTCTGAGATGTTTGGCTGAGGGTTCTATGAGCTAAATCAACTCAAGAGGTTCTCGGTGCCAATCCTGGTGGAATATTCTTCTTTGACTTTGGCTAAATACATCTCTTTTTATTAACTAGTGAATAAAGTCATTTAAGTTCCAGTATTGTACCTAAACTACTTGGGTGTACTGGCTCCAAGTAAGGTCCAGCATGAAACACATCTCTTCAAAATCTGACCTCCACTACCTTTCCAGTCTTCTCGAATGCTATCCTCCTAAACAGTCTTCAGAGCCAGACTTGCCCAGTTGAAAATTTGCACACATAACACTCCATCTTTATTCTCTACTCCTTTGCATTGGCTATCCCCATGTCTGAAATCCACTTCAATTTCACTCTATCTCTTGGAATCCCTTGGAATCTTTCATAACTCTAAAGCAGTGATGGTGAACCTTTCTTAGGTTTTTTGTTGTTGTTTTTTGCCTAACCCTATAAGAATAAAAAGAGCCAGTACCCAAATGTTATGATAGAAGGAGAGAGTAAGAGAATCTGTGAGGATGAGTCTTTCTTCTGATGGCCACAGGTGCAGTTATTTTTCCTATTAATTGCTATTAAAATTTTTAAAAAATTAATTTCCAGGGGGCTAAGTAATATTTTTTCTGGAAAGGGGGCAGTAGGCCAAAAAAGTTTGGGAACCACTGATCTATACTAAGCATTGGTTTTGAAGCAGAAAAGTGGTAAAGGCTAGGCAGTTGGGATTAAGTGATTTGCCCAGGCTGGGAAATGTCTGAGGCTACATTTGAACCCAGGACCTCCTTCCTTCCTGTTTCCAAGCCTGGCTCTCTTTCTAATGAGTCACCTAGCTGTCTACCCCCAAGGATATTTTAAAATAAGTTTTTGCTCTTCTCTCACCCCCAATTCATCTTAAAACAGATGAGGAAAATCCTGTTGACCAATGTTGAAATTATGATGAGGATTTTTCTCTAGCATATCTCTAGTGCTCAATAATTAATAAGGAAAAATATATAAAAGAATTATAATATGTAAATTAGTTATATACTTATATAACACAAATGTAATATACTATATATAAAATAATATATTAAAAATATATGCATGTGTATTTATATATAACAAAGATAGGGTATATGCTTATATATATAAATTTTATTTATTATTATAGTTTTTATTTACTTTGGTGA